>NC_133825.1:48623733-48778332 GCF_047830755.1 Zonotrichia albicollis
TGTTTTAGATGGCTATGGGGTGGTTTAGGTGGCTGTGGGATGGTTGTGGGGTGTTTTAGGGGACTATGTGGTCTTTTGAATGTCTTTTAGGGTGTTCTAGATGACTATGGGGTATTTTAGATTGATTTTCTGTGGCCGTGGCATGTTCTAGATGACTATGGGGTGTTTCAGATGCCTCTTGGATGGCTCTAGGATGCTTTATGTGGCTTTGGGGTGGTTTAGATCCTTGTGAGGCGGCTGCTGGGTGTTGTAGATTGCTGTGAGGTGGTTTACATGGTTATGGGCTGTCTGTGGGGTGTTTTAGATCATTACAAGGTGGTTATGGGGTGTCTTAGGTTGTTATGTGTGGGGACCTGAATATATGTTGTATTGTGGGATCTGTGTGGGTCCGAGTTGCTCCAAACGAGCTGCAGCTGCAGGGTCCTTAGTTGGGCAGCAGCTGTAGCTCGTGAAGGTAACTGAAATAAATAGGGGTGGGTCAAGAGCCCAGGAGGAGCCCCTGAGAAGACAGGAAGGACTGTGCTGCAGAGAAAGGAGAAGAGCTCCAGCAGAGAGGGAAGAACAACATTGCAGCGAAGATTACAACAGTTATGAGGTATTTTAGGTCTTTATGAGGTGGTTTAGATGGCTATGGGGTGGCTATTGGGTGTTTTAGGTGGCTGTGGGATCTTTTAGATGGCTGTGGGGTGGTTGTGGAGTGGCTTAGATGGTTGTGAGGTGGTTTAGATGGTTATGGAATTGCCATGGGATGGTTTAGATGGTTATAGGATTGCCATGGGGTGGTTTAGATGGTTATAGGATTGCCATGAGGTGGTTTAGATGTGTATGGGATTGCCATGGGGTGGTTTAGATGGTTAAGGGGTTGCCATGGGGTGCTGTAGATGGTTATGGAATTGCCATGGGATGCTGTAGATGGCCATGGGGTGGTTTAGATGGTTAAGGGGTTGCCATGAAGTGCTGTAGATGGTTATGGAATTGCCATGGGATGCTGTAGATGGTTATGGGATTGCCATGAAGTGCTGTAGATGGCTGTGGGATGGTTTAGATGGTTATGGGATCACCGTGAGGTGGTGTACATGGCTGTGGGGTGGTTTAGATGGTTATGGGATTGCCATGGGGTGGTTTAGATGGTTATGGGATTGCCATGGGGTGGTTTAGATGGTTATGGGATTGCCATGGGGTGGTTTAGATGGTTATGGGATTGCCATGGGGTGGTTTAGATGGTTATGGGATTGCCATGGGGTGGTTTAGATGTGTATGGGATTGCCATGGGGTGGTTTAGATGTGTATGGGATTGCCATGGGGTGGTTTAGATGTGTATGGGATTGCCATGGGGTGGTTTAGATGTGTATGGGATTGCCATGGGGTGGTTTAGATGTGTATGGGATTGCCATGGGGTGGTTTAGATGGTTATGGGATTGCCATGGGATGCTGTAGATGGCTGTGGGATAGTTTAGATGGTTAAGGGATTACCATGGGGTGCTGTAGGTGTTTATGGGATTGCCATGGGATGCTGTAGGTGGGTATGGGATTGCCCTGGGGTGCTGTAGATGGCTGTGGGGTGCTGTAGATGGTTATGGGATTGCCATGGGGTGCTGTAGATGGTTATGGGATTGCCATGGGGTGCTGTAGATGGCTATGGGATTGCCATGGGGTGTTTTAGATATTTATGGGATTGCCATGGGGTGCTGTAGATGGCTGTGGGATGGTTTAGATGGTTATGGGATTGCCCTGGGGTGCTGCAGATGGCTGTGGGGTGGTTCATATCGCCTCATCCCAAGTGGTGCCCCCGTTTCTGTAGGTACCCATGGAGACCAAAGCTCAGAAGCAGAGCAGAAGAATGAATTCCCATTTTTGCTGGGTCAGTGCAAAGAGGAGGGCTCAGGGCTGGGGGAGCAGGGCCAGCAGTGCCCATGGGCAGGTGGGGCATTGCCCAAACCCCAGATTCTGTCAGGAATTTGCTGCTTTCCCTCAATGTCCCCTTGGAGAGCAGGAGCTGGTCCTGTTGTGTCCCAGCTCTGTCCCAGGGAGCTGCCCCGGTCCCAGGCCCCTTTCAGGGTGACAATGTCACCAAACCCTGATTTATTTCCAGGCTTTTAAAGTTGTTCCCAATATGTTCTGTGCCACAGATTGGTGCTGAGCTGAGTCACCGAGTTTTCCTCCTGCTAATTTATTAAATAACCACTGAAAACTCCTCATTAACAAACACATCCTGACTATTTAAAGGAAAAACCACCTTTCCTGTGTGCACTTCTCCTGTTATCCTCTCCAGAATTCCAATTGCTCTGATCCAGAGGTGCCTCCAGAGCTCCTGGAGCCGAGCTCAGAATGTTTGCTGCAAACACCCATCCCTTGTTAAGCAGTATTTACATAAAACACGCTGACACCACTTTGGGGAGATTGAGTAGGATGCTTTCTCAGCTGTTGAAATTTGCACACGAGATGGAAGATGTTTTGATTAAAAGAAGGGTTAGCCGAATATTTTTTTTCCCATTTATTCCCATGTGTCAAAATCAAAGCAGAGTTTCTCCAGGCGTTTTGCCCATTTTTTTTCTCTTTTTTTCTGTTCCTCTTGTTCAGTTGTTTGGATTCTTTCCCTCAAGGTTGAGATTTTTGTGGGCTTTTTTTTCCTCGTAGCAGAGGAATTCAGTTATTTAAGGAGATAAATACATATTAAAATGCCTTTTAGACAGAAATAAACACTATGACTGGGTTTAGCTTCCTGTTTATTTTTGGGAGCGTTTGTAAATTCATTCTGGAATTTATTGGATTGGCAACGGTGAGCTGGGGACAGGCAGGGGGAAAAAACCAGGGAGATTTTCTCAGTAACATCCTTCTGATTCAGGAACAGCAGTGAAAAAGCATAGGAATAATTTCATTTTAGTTTTCTACATTCTCCTTCCTTGTGACTTCTCTAATCTGAAGCAATGAAAAAGAGCACAGGAATAATTTCATTTTAGTTGTCCACATTCTCCTTCCTTGCAACTTCTCTAATCTGAAGCAGTGAAAAAGAGCACAGGAATAATTTCATTTTAGTTGTCCACATTCTCCTTCCTTGCAACTTCTCTAATCTGAAGCCATTCCTGTGATAACATTTCCCTTCGTGGTTACTTAGTTGATTTTTTTGAGCTGCATTTCCAAAGGCTCCTGTCAAGGAGGAGAACTCCAACTTTCCTAATCGGTGCTGAAACGACTTCTTCAAAGGCTAAAATGGAATTTTATCTCTTCTTTCCCCCTGCAGAGAGCACAAACGTTGCTTTTGTCATTCCTTTATTATTTGCTCTGCCAGGGTGCCAGCGCCCCTGGCCACTGAGAAACTGGAGCAAAAGCTTTTTTTAGCAACTGGAGCAGAATTTTCATAATAAACCTGATCTCGTGCCGTTTCCGAGCCTCCTTTGGGGGGAGTCAGGGAAGGAAAGTGGAATTAGGGAGGGTTGGAAGCCGGGGAACTTCAAGGAGCCTCAGCCTAAAAACTCTCCCCGGATTTGCTGCTGCAGCCTGGATTAGAGGACCCTTTAATTTGCTTTTAATTAAAATGATTTTCATTTATTCCGTGCCTTCTTCACAGGTCCCGAGGCGCCTCACAAACTTGTGATGCTGTTTGTATAAAATACAAATGGCATATTCATGTGGTGCTGAGATTTCACCTGGAAGCTGAGGATCAAGGAGAGTTTTGCCTTTTTTTTGGTTGTTTTAGAGCCTCAGATCCCAATTACAGAGCAGCTTTTCAAGCACTGCTGCTGTACATCTTCTCAATGGGTTGTAGTCCAAAGTGTAAACACTGCCCTGCCATAAATAGCTTATCTGATACGAGATTTAAATAGCCAGGGCTTTGTTTTTGCAACCTCATTCAGTTGGAAAGGAAAAAAAAAAGTCTCGTAAATACCTTTTTATTTTTCTTTTTTTTCACGAAGGAAATGCACCTATTGCATTTCCCAAGGGAAACTCCCTGTTGAAATTCCCAAAGGAAATGGTGGATTAAAACGGAGAGTGTTGCATAGCTTGTAAATAGTTATGTTAATTATCTTTTAAATAGTTGACCTTAATGCAATGTAGACATTAAAAAAATGAAGATAACCCTTTCCTAAATAAGACTGCTGCAATTTAATTATCATAAATTAAATATAATAACTATTGAGGAGGAGAAGAAATAGGGTTTTTTTTACTTTTTTTGAGGGACTTTTCTGGTGGTTTCTTTCTTGTTGGTTATTCGCTGAGGCATAAACCCTGGATCAGCACAGAAACCTGAGGAAATCCAGGGAATATTATGGAAAATGCAGTTTCAGGGGTGAATTTGATGCCCCAGCTGAGGTAGCAGAGGAACAACAGAGAGGGGGAGGCTGGCAGGAGCAGGGAATTTTTCCAGAGCCTTGAAAAGTTGCTACATCCTTGTTTTGGGAGAAGAACAAATCCTGGCAGAGGAGATTCTGAGATTTTTTTCATGCTCTTGTGAGGATGGGGTTGGTCTGTTGTCCCAAGGAACAAGGGGCAGCACAAGAGGAAATGACCTCAGGTTGTGCCAGGAGAGGTTTAGGGCGGATATTTGGGAAAATTCCTTTAGGGAAAGGAATCCCAGCGCTGGCAGTGGTGGAGTCCCCATCCCTGGAGGGATTTAAAAACCCTGTGGATGTGGGACATGGGGCAGTGGTGGCCTTGGGGACCATGGTTAGACTTGGAGGGTTTTTCCAGCCTAAACAATTCCATGGTTCTGGGAGTTTGGACAGCTCTGATTTGGGGCTGGCACATTTTGTAAGCCCTCCCTCCAGTCTGCTGGAGGCACAATTTCCCCATGTGCTTTCAGGCAGTTGTAGAAATTCAAGGACTGTGCCATGACTTTTTAATATCTGATCTTCAAGACAGAAAATCAGAACAAAATATGAAGATGGTTATTTCCTAAAAAAGTTATGTCTTATAAAAAAATGGCTCTTCTGCTCTCAAAGAAGAAAACCTGAAACTTCTGCTTGCTTGCAGAGTGTCTGAAATTCCCCTGTTGAAGTTTGGGGAAGCAAAAGCCCTTTTTGAGGATGTCACAGCAGAGCTGTGGGCAGCAGATTTTCCCATAATAATGCTTTTGTTCCCCAAATGAATGCAGCAGTGTTTGCTCCTGCGGAGGAGCTGCTCATGAGGAGGGCACAGAGATCCTTGCAGGGGTGCACAGGGCTGTGCTCAGCGCTTGCAGAACGTGAGATTTTGGGTTTTTTGGGATTTAACTTTGAAATGTTGTAATCTTTGCATGGGCAGGGACACCTTCCACCATCCCAGGTTGCTCCAAGCCCTGTCCAACCTGGCCTTGGACACTTCCAGGGATGGGGCAGCACTTGAGTGTTTCAGTTTGAGGCTTTGAGTTTGTTTTTATTCCACCCTCATTTCCCAAACCTCATGTTCATCTCTTGCTCTGCAGTCAAACCCATGAATTCTCAGTGTTCTTTGCTGCTAAAGCTGATCAATACAGGTGATTAGCTGGAAGCTGGTGTTTGGAACAACCTCAGTGAGACACCCAAGGCAAAGTGTCTCCTTCCTTCTTCTCCCTGCTGTGTCCCTCCTGGAACAGATTCCTGATGGTTGAATCTTTCTTCAGGTCTGGAATGGATTCTCATTTTTTCTAATGAGAAGTTGCTTGCAGACTTTGACCTGAGAATCCATGTAGAAATACATTAGGTTGTAGAAAAACTCTACATTCAAAGTACAAATGATGCTTAGAAAGTAAAGCTGGGCAGGCCTTTAATTTTTTTTTTTCCTATTTTGAAGTGATTCTTACACTGAGTAAAAATGAAAAAGATGGCTATAACCATCTCTGGAACCACTGTGTTCTGTTGCTCTGTAAATCATAATTTGGGGCTGTGTTCAGGGTGATTCTTGTGGAATTTTAGGCTGTTGGGATGATGGAGTTGGCGGCAGCCATCCACACCCAGCTTTATTGAGAGCCAATTTCTGCCTTTGTGGTGAAAACCCACAACAGTTGGGTGTTTGAAATGACTTTTAAGCCATCTGTGTGGCATCTCTGTGTTCCATTGTTTCATCCGGCCCAGATGCTGGGAAATGACTGCAAGGAGTTGGAGCTCCAGCACAAATTGTTATTGTCCTGGAAATGAGGATTTTGTGACTTTGGGCTCTGGGGAGGCTGGGTGAAATGGAGGAATGGATGAAAGGTTGGATGTTCCTAGAGGAACATCAAACACCCCAAATGTGTGAGAGCCCTCTGCTCTCCATCCCTGTCGTGGTGCCACCACCCTGTGGTGTCAGAGTGAATTGGGATCTCCAGGAAAATGGGATTTCTGGTGTGCTGCTGCCCAGGGAAGGGTGTCAGCACCAGATGAGTGTTGTGGAAATCCCATTGAGTCACGTCCTGCCGTCCTGATGTGCAGCTTCAGGGCAAGAGAAGTTCCTGTAAATTATCCAGGCTTGATAAAACCCTCCCAGGCTTCCCCAAACTGGTATTCCCTGCAGTTTTAAAGGTGATGGAGATTTCCATGGTGAGGAGATTCCCAGGATAAGCCAGGAAAGGTTTGGAGAAAGGTTTGGCCAGCTCAGGTCTGGAACAGCTTCACCTCTTGCACTGCCTCGGCGTTTTCATTTCAGTCATGTGGGAAAGGAAGTTCCTTAATGAGCACGGAGCAAAAGTCATTTTCATAATTACTGTTCTGAAAGACACTGACAAAATACTGGTGAATTTGCTTGACAGTTCCTGGAAAAGCCAAACTGAAGCCCAGCTTTCCATGAAGGATTGGCCTGAGTGGTGTCCAGAGCTCCTTGCCAAGCTCAGCTTTGCTGTGACCAGTTTTAAAATCACTTGGAAGGTTTCTTGCAGGGCGTGCAGCCCTTATGGTAGAAGCAATTAATTCGTGTCAGGTGGAAAGGGGGATTAAAAAAAACCTTTTGGGGCACAAAGAAACTGGATCCAGGCATTTATTTATTTATTTATTTATTTATTTATTTATTCATTTGATGTTTTGAGGAGAGGCTGTGGACTCTCTGGGATGTAATTGCACTCCTGTCAGGGAGCGTCCTGGCTGAGCTGTTTGCATTTCTGCTGCAGTGACTTGTGGTGGCATTTGCAAGTTCATCTCCCTCGAGTGCTTGAGGCAAACGGTCAGAACATCAGCAATTGCAGTCTGCTGGAATAAGTGAGGCTTGCAAAGCTTTTTATATTCATCAAAAAGCAATTTCTGTTGGGGTTTTTTAAAGATTCAGTACAAGGGCTGGATGTTGGTTAACACAGTCCTGATTTTGTATTCTGTGTGCATCCAAAACATCCTAACAAACATCCTTAGGACATCAAAACCCTGGAAAACATGCAGAGCCTGACCTCTGAACACAATGTTTTCTTCCTGTTTGTGTTGGCCCAGGCCCTTAAAAAATGATTTATTTTGTTATGCAGACGATTACCAAATAAGCTCATGTCTGTGGAAGCTTGTGTGAGGTAGATATTGAAACTTGGCACGGTTCTGCAGGTTCCTGACCTTCCAGGAGCTCATTCAGGACTTTGGACTGATAACATCAAAGACGATTCTAGAGGTAATAACCCTCTAGAGGTAATAAACTAAAAAACCTTTAAGTTTTGTTTCTTTACGTTGTCAGTGAGAAAGAAAACGTAGGGGGAGGAGAAGTGTTCTAGAGGTTTTGTTCTAATTCTTATTACTTTTTTCTTTAGTGACTGTTAATAGATTTTTCTTTATACCCTTTTAAAGTTTTTTACCCTTTATACTTTATACCCTTTTAAAGTTTTGAACCTGTTTTGCCTTTCTGCTCATCCTGCCTCCCAGCAGGAAGTGAGGGCACTGGTGATGAGCCAACACCAAACCCACCACACTCCGCGGTGCATTAACCAAGACATCTCAAAATGAGCCAAATTTCAAATTCACAAACCAAAACCACGACATGAAATCGGTATTTCTACCCGGTTTCAGACTGAAGCCATCACATATCACCTCATCACTGCCCGCAAGGGCGCTCCAGACCCAAAGTGTGCTGCAGCAGGAGCAAGCCCTGCAGGCAGGCTGTGCTCTGAGTGCAGACAAACCTGGCAGGAGCTCTTTGCTCAGCATTTTGGAGCAGAGCAGAGCAGCACCTCTGGCTGAGGGAGCAAGTGCTGCCTCAGCACGGTGCCAGATGGCTCTGGCTGGCAGCAGCTGCTCTAGGAGGTATTTTTGCCCCCAGTGAAGGAGAGGAATGATGAGGAGGACTCTGTCTTATCAGAAGGCTAATTAATTACTTTATTATACTGTATTATTCTGTATTATATTACATCTAAACTGAATCTGCCAAGCACTCAACTGCACAGCCTTTTGTGACTGTCAGCCCACAGTCCCCACACACACCTGGATGCAGCTGGTCAGTGAATCAAAACACACCAGAATCCAATCACCAGTTCCCTTCAGGTAAACAGCCTTCCACCATGCATTCCACTTGTGAACAACACAGGGCCAGTAAATGAGATAGGAATTGTTTTTCCTTTCTCTGAGGAGGTTCTGTTTTTCCTTTCTCTGAGGTTCAGAGGATGTGAAGCTCAGAAATATTCTTGGGAAGAATTGTGCCTTGCTTTTCTCTGTGGAGGGAAATGTGGTGACAGTTGCTGTGCTGCAGGGCAGGGATGCTCTGCACAGGGACATCCACGTCCTGGGGCTGGCCAGGGCCAAAGTCAAGGTGAGGATGGGAGGAACAGCCTGGAGGAGAAGGGTGAGGGCTGAGCTGGGGAGGAAGGTCATGGAGAGCACCACCCTGAGCTCTAGCCCAAAGTGCAGAACCAAAAACTGCTCCTCTTCCCAGCCCCTGCAGGATGACATTTCTTTTATTTCTGTCCCCCAGGAGCCAGCACAGCTCCTTGTGAAGCAGCTCTGAGTGCTGGGGAAGAAAAGTTACAGGGCAGGAAAAGGGATTTATCTGCCCTCAGTTCCCACCTGTGTCCCATGGTTAAAATACAAAGAAATCAAGAAATTCAGATTTATATTTTCTAAAAAAGATGGTTTGGCTGTGTTCTCCATCACAGCTTTATTTATAGTGGTTAGAGTTTGGGAAATCAGGAGAAAACCCTCCAGTGTCTTGCTGTTCCACATAAATTAATATTTTCTTGTCATTACTCCTGAAGCAGAAGCTTTCTTTTACTGCTGAAAAATCCACTTGCACATTGTTTATAAAAACACTCCCTGCAGGTCCATCTTGTGCTGGCTCAAAGTCACTTTAGAAAGGGCTTTGCCTTATCTCAGTAGCACATCTTGGGAAGTCATTTAGTGAGCAAATTGCCAGTTAATTGCCTTGATCTGCTGGTGAGCAAGATGCTCAAAATGAGCTGTTCTTAATCATGATATCAAAATATCACTTCTGTTCCATTAATGAGCGTGCTGTGAAATAGGATATGTTTTTTAAGGAAGCTGCTTAAGCTGATCTCGTTTGCTTTTTATTTTTAGTTAATGCCTTTAGTTGGTTTCCTGAAAGAATCAGAGCTCTGGGGGTGTGAGAGGGAAACCAACATTTCAAGGATCAGTGGATGGCAGCCCCAAAGAATTTTCCATAAAATAAAATTTGAGCTATCTCTCAGGATTTTAAATTGGTTGGAAAAGTTCTGTTCAGACACTGTGGGGTTAATTTAATAGGATATTTATGATTTAATTTCACCTCTACAAAAGCACTTTATAGTTTGTACTTGACCTGTGGACAGAAGGTCCCTTGGGAGCCAGCCTGGCTCCATTTTGTGTGGTTTGGGCTCTGTTCTGATTTTTAAGTGCTTTTTTTATAGAGTAGGATTGACTTGGTGTTGACCGAAGTTTAGTGAGCATGAATTTTGGTGATTATTAGACTTGGCTCTCTGCTCTCCAGAAATACATACTTTAAATCTTCAGAAATACATACTTTAAATCTCTAGAAATGTATACTTCAAATATACATATACATATATATGCACACACACATATATATGCACACATAGACATATATATACACATGTACATATATATATAAATATATATATAAATCTATACATATATGCACACATATACATATATAAATATAAAAATATATAAAAATATGTACATATATGCACACATATATACATGTATATACACATGTACATATATAAATATAAAATATATATAAATCTATGCATATATGCACACACGTATGCTTATATATTATATATATACACATGTGCATATATAATTATAAAATATATATAGAAATATATACATATATATACATATGTACATATATATAAATATATATATAAAACATACAGTATCCAATATTATAACACATAAAATATACAATAGAAAAAATATATATAAATCTATCCATATATGCACACATGTATGCTTATATACACATGTACATATATATAAATATAAAATATAGCTATAACTCTGTCTATACATGTGTATATATATATCTTTATGCAGATTAGTTCTGTGAGATGGCCAGAATGAAATAGGTGCAAAACCAGCCAGAACTGAGTTACAATTTTATTGTTTATTTTTCAGCATGAGTGTGATTCTTTTGTGGCCCTTCAGGAAAGGAACGTGGCACAATTGGAATATTTAGGAGGCCTAGACTTGGTAGGGTTGGAAAAGAGCTGTGAAGTCATCCAGTCCAACCATTCCTGCAGCATTGTCCCACGTCCCCAAGTGCCACATTTATATTTGTATTTATGTTTATATTTATAATTTTTAAATATTTCAGTAAAAATACCACAAGTATATTTTCTCTCATATTTCCTAGGATACAAATACGTGGCCAGGTTCTCTGGTGAATAAGAGAGGGGATTTCACTTTGTTGCAGCTTCAGCCAATCATTGATCAGCCTGAACATTTATTTTCCAGTCACAGGAGGAAGAATTTGGTGTTACAGCATGGCCAGAGCCTGTCAGGTTATTCCACTGAATCCACGGGGTGAGCTTCTATCACATGTTAAAGCCACAAGCGAAATATTCAGCAATCAGGTTTTCCATCCTCACTGTGGGGCTGCACCATCTGAATTTCTTCTATAAAAAGCTCTCCCCTTTTTTTGGGGCCAGCCTCTCCTCAAAGACCAGTCTGACAGGCAGCAGAGTTCAGCTGATCTGAAAAAATGGGTCCTGTGGGGCAGCAGCTCTTGGGCATCTCTGCATCAGCTGGAAAGGAGGTAAATAAAGGGAAAAAAATGGTTTAATCTTGCTGAAATGTAGCTCATCTAGTTAAGTTGAAGGACTGAAAATTAATCAAAATTACCTTGATAAGATGTCTGCTGATTGATTTGGAATAAGTACTCCAGGAATATTAAATAAGAATTAAAAATATTAGGGGAGAGCTGTAGAACAGCAAAATATGAATAATTTGGGGGAAACATCATTTGGAGGATCTCTTTTTGTCGTCTCCTGGGCCTGTATTGTTTTACTCTAAAATGTATCTGTGTGTGATTTGTCTTTGTGAAACTGGGACTGTGCTTTGGGCTTAAAAGCATGAGGATGTATTTGTGCTTTGGAGATTGTGGTGCAGATGTACCAGGAGAAAAACCCCCAAAATTCCTGGAGCAGGGAACACAAAGAGCTGGAGAGATGCTTGAAATGGAGTTTGAAGTGTCTTTCAAGAGCCACAGAGAGACTTGCTTTGAAAGTTTCCGTGTTTTAGAGAAATTGATTTGTTAGGGTTTGGGAAGGATTAGTGAAAACATGGGATGGAAATGTAAAACAAACAGAAGCAGTGAAAATATTGGGGGGATTGTGTTGATAACTGATGCTGCTGGAGATTCTGGTGATGCCATTTCAAACCTGTTTCATCTGGAAGGGTTATTCTGGAGAAAGTCAGGCTGTCTGCTTTAGTTTCATATCTTTGGAGGCTTAAAGTGCCATGTAAGGAATTGAAGGGCCTTTCTGTGTGGTTTTGGTTGGAAGGGGACCTTAGAGCTCACCCAGTTCCATCTCCAGCCATGGGCAGGGACATTTCCACAGCCCCAGGTTGCTCCAGCCTGGCTGAGGACACTTCCAGGGAAGGGGCAGATTCTCTGTGCCAGGGCCTGCCCACCCTCCCAGGGCAGGAATTCTTTTCATGGATCTGTAGATAAAATGAGTATTGAATTTCATCATTTGATCATTCAAACCTCTTCTTTTAAATATTGCTGGATGGCAGTGGTGGAGTTTCCATTCCAGGAGGGATTTAAAAGATGTGTGGAGGTGGCACTTGGGGACGTGGGGCCCTGGTGGCCTTGGCAGTGCTGGCGTTGAACTTGGTGATCTTGGAGGCTTTTCCAACGTGAGCAATGCTCAGAAATGGAATTTTGGGATGCTCCACATTGACCTGGAGGCTCAGGGGCCCTTGTGGCTCTGCACAGCTCCTGCCAGGAGGGCACAGCCGGGGGGAGCAGGGACAGGAGCAGAGGGAACGGCCTCAGGCTGGGCCAGGGCAGCTCAGGGTGGATTTTGGGAACAATTTCCTCATGGAAAGGTTTGTCCAGGCCTGGCACAGCTGCCCGGGGCAGTTTGGAGTTCCCATCCATGGAGGGATTTAAAATCCACGTGGATGTGGCACTTGGGGACACAGGGCAGAGGTGAGGTTGGGTTTGATGATCTCAGAGGGCTTTTCCAGCCTCGATGATTCCATGATTCCATGAACTGAAGCCTCTCTGTTTTTGCAGCAGCAGTCCCTGTGGCTGTGCCCAGCATTCCCATTGCAGGGCAGGGGCATTCCCTTCCCCAGGGCATGGAGAGGATCCCAGGCCACACTTGCAGTGGCGAGGCCCTGGGTGCTGTGTGTGACCTGGGATTGTGGCACGTGTGAATGAGCAACTCCCCAGGGACACCTGAGTGTCCCCAGAATCCCTTAGCAGGGGACAGGGCCATCCCCAGAGTCCCTGTGGTGCCCTGGCTGCTGCTCCTGCTGTGCTGTGAAACGTCCTTTCTACCTGGCACCCCCTTGTCCCCCTGCTGGTGTTGTGTCCTCCATGTGTGATGGGAAATGAGTGCCCCAAGTGCCACCTCAGGCTCTGAGTGGCCACCAGCCCTGTGTGGGCACAGCCCCGGGTGTTTGTGCCGCCTCTGTGGCACTGGGGCCACCAGCAGGTCCCAGTGAGCACAGCCAGATGGAATGGGCAGAGACAGAGCCCTGCCAGCTCTCTGGGATCACAGTAAACACTGGCTGAGATAAAATGCTCCTTTCTAATTAAAAACAAAAAGCAAAAATGCACTGTGAGAAAGCAACTGGTTTTATATATAAAATATTACTGGGTTACACCAGGAGGAGCTTTCCAAGGGCAGGATTTCAGTGGATGCTGCTGGTGCTTGGCCCAGGCTGTGGGCTCTGCCCTGGCTCAGCTGCTGGTATATTTAGGAAAATAAAACCTGCACGTTTGGGACTCCATGTCCTGCACAAATGCTGCATTTCTATTTTATTTTTAAGCCACTTCTTATTTCCAAAATAGAAATATAATTCTCTTTGATCTTAGGTCCAGGATGCTCAGTCCAAGGAATTATTCCCATGGTAACAAGCCACACTTCACCAAGGGGTATTTTACCCCAGAAATATTTTTGGATGGAATTTCAGTTTCTCTGACTGGGATGGTCAAATCCACGGCTTTGTTATGAGTTTTTCTCTCCAAGGTTCCAAGTGGGACCATGCTCTGTGTTTTATGGTGCCTTTGAGGCAGCTATCAAGGGAAAACACTCTGCTTTTATTTATCCCCATCCTCAAAGAAACCTCAGCCCTTTATACAAAAATCCAACTTTCAAAGTAAGGAGGAGAAATCAATAATTATAGAAATCCCTTACAAGTCCAAAATTAGTTTTTTGTGAGCTGTAAATAACCCAAGCAGCACTCTAAACTCACTTGTGCTAAATATTTCCCAAGAGGATGTTTCTGTGTTATTGCTGTGATTATTGTGCTGGTATTCACAGAGAGTTTTCTTCTGTCCCTTAGTAAATATGTTCAAAAGGAGCAATTCTTTTTAATGCCACGTCTTGAAAAGAGTTTTTAAGGATTTGAATGGGAGCTGGCTGTGGATGCTCAGTGCTTTGCCAGGGCTTGAAGATCCACGTTCATTCCACAGCACAATGCCATCAGGAATCCCAGTGATGATTTTGAAACACATTAAATAGCAAAATATCAGTTTATTCTGCACGAAGCACGACAGCAAATGCATGCTGATGCTGACACCAGCTGTCATTGGAAAGCAAATATTCTGGGGTTGTTTATTTGCAGGCAGCAGTAGTGATGACAGCAGCCGATAGGAAAATCAATAGCTGGATTTTCCATCAGCCACTGCCTCTTGCCAAACGGAGTGATACTGCCTCAAATTAGCATCTGTTTGCACACTTCTCTGCTAATTAGTGCTGTCAGCGTCTGAACAAAAGGGAAAGTTGATGGTGAGGGTGGGCAGGCCCTGGCACAGCGTGCCCAGAGCAGCTGGGGCTGCCCCTGGATCCCAAGGCCGGGCTGGACATTGGGAGCACCTGGGACAGTGGGAGGTGTCCCTGCCATGGCTGGGGGGGCACTGGGGGGGATTTGGGGTCCTTCCCATCCCAAACATTCCGTGATTCTGTGCCTGTGTGTTGGGAGCAGGTGGGATAAAGAGCAAATCCAGCAGTGAGCTGTGATGGTGGCAGCGCTGGGGCCCATCCCTGTGTCCTCCCCCAGCCTGCTGCTCCCATGGGTGATCCTCAGCATCATCCTCACTGGTGGCTTGGGCTGGAAATCTCATCTCTTGATTCATTTCACATCTTATTTTCCCAGGTAAAATCCCGGGAAAATAAGATGTGAAATGAATCAATCCCGTTCCTCTTCCTCCCCTCTGAATGGCGCCTTTATTTCATTGCTTTAACTTTAATGCTTAAAATTATCTAATCGAACACTGCATTGCCATTTTTTAAAGTCCAGTCCCCACCAAGGGGACTTCTTGTCTCCTTCAAGGAGAGGAATACAGAAGGACCTACAAGGGCTTTGTTCAGCACAAGCAGTGGCAAAGTGCAGCCTTCTGACCCCACCTGCTAATCCTGCTGCTAATTCTTGTCCAGCCTGGAATTTCTCTTCCAGCTTGAGCTGAAAACTGATTTTTAACCTCTGATACAACGTGGTGGTCAGACCTGGAAAGGTCCTAGAGAATACCAGAGGTGCCTGGATATTTCCTTCAATGAATCTTTCCTTAAATGCACACAATTAGGGCTGTATCCCAAAGCCTGCTGGCATCCATCTGCTCCCATCCAGTGCAAGATTTCCTTCTCCCTTCCTCCCCGTGTTGGAAGTGCATTTTTCTCTTTCCTTTCAGCCATTTAATCGCTCCAAACCCTTTTTGAAGCAAACGAGGCGGTGATTTACTGCCCGAGGGGTCAGGCAGAAAGAGGGGCTGTGCAAAGGCAAGGAGGAATTGCCATTATTTGTGCAAAAGAAGCGTCTCTTGAAGTTAATTGAGGTGTAGATGAACTCGGCTGCACTCATTAGTGTCAGTGAAACTGAATATGCAATTTGCTAATTGCAGGGAGGGCACACAACTCTCAGATCCAGACTACTTGGGGTATTTTTAGCTGTTCCTTTAGTCATCAGCTTCCACTTTTGTCTGTTCCAGGCACCGGTGGGAAAACACAGCAGCCCTTTTCTCCAGCAGGGTCACGCTGTTCTGAGGAGGTTTTTCTTCACTTCTTGGTTTTTTTCCACATAAATGGAGAGCGCAGTTTTTGAGCCCTTGCAGCTATTCTGGTGAATACTTCTTCCCATCCCAAAACTGAGATGTTTCTCTCTCTAAATGTCAGTTTTTGAGGATTACTGCCTAGGTGGCAGGGTCTGAGTAGAAAGGAGAAGCCATCACTCATGATAAGCAGCTGAATATTCTCCCTGATGAATTCTCTTGTGTCTGAACTGTAAAATGGGCAGACTGTAATGGTCTTTCTGCCCAAACCACTGAAGCTTTTCCTTGGCTCTGCTGTACTATAGCCCATCTACAAATTATTCTTGGTTTAAGGAATTTTGCTGGTTTTGTCCAGGTAAAACATTTCAGAATGGCTTGTACGGTTGGGATGCCCAGACTGATGAATCAGAAATAAGCAATATCAGCAAATATCAGCCCCAGCTGAGCCTGGGCTGGAATGGAGCAGGAGAATAGAGAAAAGCCACTCCTGTTTGTTTAGTAGGTTGAGCTGCAGCAATAATTGAGTGTATTCAGCTGCAGACCTGCAAGGTTTGCAGCTGATGGGTGAATTTGGGATGAAAAGGGGAATGTCATGGACAGGAATGGCCCAGGTGTGGTGGAATGGTACCAACAAGGTCTGCAGGAAGCAGAACCTTTCATTTTTATTTGCTCTAGCTCTGTGGGATCAGGGAAAAACCTTGGCATTGTAAATCAGGGAATATTGATTTTCCAGGTGGTTTATTGATGATGATAACCTTGTGCAGCATTTCTCTCCTTCAGGAAAGCAGCTGTGATATCCATGTGATGCTCATTGATGTGGGCACTTATTCAAACCCAGTCTGCGCCCAACTGAAGTAAAAAATCAGAATATTTATTCATTATTTGTTATTATTTAGCAACATGATGTTATGAAGTGTTATTCAATATAATAATTCTGGTGATAGAATTTAAAAATATTTATTTAACATATGTAGTTATTTAATATTTATTGCTACAAAGTAACCAGGCTTCACTGGCTGCTGCAGCAGCACTTGAGCATATGTTTGCTGTCAGCTTGGCTTGCAGAGGAAAACCTTCATGTTCCAAACCAACCAACTCCTGTGGGCTCTGTATATTCAGGAGGGGCTGTAGCAGCCCTCAGAGCTTTGTCTGCAGGCACAATTCCTGTTTCCCTCCTTCTCCTTCAGCTCCTTCAGGATTTTTCCCATACCATTTGTTACACCCCGTGATTTATCTGCTTATACAGTAAATTTGTAATTTGTGATTGGATTATTTGGATAGTGCTGTGCTACCTGGCTGATGTTTAATGATGTCTCTGAGGTGCGATGTGGGATCTCAGGATCTGAGTCCTGAGGTGCCGAGTCACCGAGACCACCTTGGGGGGCTCGGGAGTCCTGGAATGTTCCAGAAGTGTCTGGTGGCTGGACTTTGATCCTACACGGGAGACGACACCTGTATGAGGACAGGAGGGTTTCACCGGGGTGAATGGTGAAGGGATCAGTTAATTAGAGGGTGAGACACAGGGTTTAGGATTTCTGTACAGGGGGGTTTAGAGAAGTAAGATGGAGGAATTGGGGCGTGTCCTGTCCTTCTTCTTCTTCTTCTTCTCCTCCATCTTCTGTGGTGATGGTGGCACTTTGGGATTGGTCATTACTAAAAGTGCACCGGGCAATAAGGGTGAAAGGTATTGAAGAAAAATGATAAATATTGTACACGTAACTTTGGGTATAAAGATAGGTGACTGCCCGGAGGGCAGCACAGTGTGCTCATGGCTGGCTGCTGAGCAGAGCTCTGTCGGGCTGAAAGAAAATCTTTTAGATAAACAATTAATAAACACCGAGACCGAAAGAAGAACTGAAGCCTCTTCTCGTCCTTTGATACACGGGCTGCCCCAAGGCCACTCTGGGCCTTTCCAGGCCCTTCAAACAGCCGAAAACCGACAGTGCAGGAGTCAGGAGCACAGGGGGGGTTATGCCGGAGCCCAGCCAGGCGTCTGCTCATCGCGCTGGCAGTGCTGATGTGCAGGATAACCTAAAAACACACTTTGAACCAGCTTCAGCTGAATTGACGTGACCTCTTTTCTTCTCCCTGTGATCAGTACAAGGCAAGGAGGCAGCTTTAGTTGGTGATTTGTGTTTCCAGGCTGCCCAGCCCCCTCAGGGTTGTGTTTGGAGGGCGCTGTGGTGAACAGGCCTCTGTCGTGCTGGGGCAGGGGATGCTGCAAACACTTCATTGGGGATTTATAATTGGCTTTCAAACGGAATCATTAAGTGGGAAAAGACCACAGAAAGATGAAAGGACCACCAAGGTTATAAAGCTATTAAGTGCAAGATTAAAAAAAGTCTGTTGAAGTCCTCAGTTTTGTGTTCAGTCCCCATGAAAGGTGTGTATGAGGGGGGTATAAAATCACAACACTTTGAGTCTTTCTGGGAAGTTCAAAGTTTTTGTGCTGTATTTTACAATGCTGGAGGAAATATCCATGCATCCCATCATTTCCTCCATGTGATATCCCTGCTTTTAATACTGGGCTCCTTGGCCAGTCCTCATGGTACCACTTCTCTCTATTTCTTTATCCAGAAATCTCTGAAATTGGTTTTGGTCTTCCTTTAATCAGAAGTTTTTTAAACTGTCTAGGGGAACTCGAACCCATGTAAATAAAAGTGGGGAATTTGATAATTGCAAAAGCTGCGTGCTGTGACTCACAGCTTATTTTGCATAGAATTACCATTTTTTTTTCTCCAGAGCTGAGAAACTGAACTGTGGAAGGAAATACCATCTGATGCTGCATATGGCATTTTAATAACACCTATTTCACATGGCTTCTGCTTAGCCAAGCCCAGCAGTGGGAACTGGAGAGCTGGGGAGGTGTATTAGAATTTCCAATGGAAAGTCAAGCTTGCTTGGTAAGCTAGATCATGATTTTGGTTTATTTGATTTATTTTTAAGTATTTTTATTTATTTTAAGAGGAATGAGTCCTGTGCAAGCGGGGAACTATTCCTTGTGGTTATTCAAACCCACATCCAAACCTTTTTAGGTATTAAAGACCCTTAAAGCTCCAGTAAAACTTTCCAAAGTATCAAAGCAGCAGAATTCAGATCTGAGAGAATTGTCCAAGGCCAGGTTGGACACTGGGGCTTGGAGCA
The DNA here is from genome assembly GCF_047830755.1 of Zonotrichia albicollis. Lineage (NCBI taxonomy): Eukaryota > Metazoa > Chordata > Aves > Passeriformes > Passerellidae > Zonotrichia > Zonotrichia albicollis. The sequence goes on from NC_133825.1 coordinate 48,642,454, forward strand.
CCCTGAGATGGTGGAATCATCCCTGCCCATGGCAGGATGAGCTCTAAAATCCCTCCCAACCCAACCCATTCCATGGTTTTTACCCTTCTACAACTGCATTTATACTTTATTTGAGGACTTGATGTGGTGGTTCCCACCTGTGCTCTTTAGAAGTAACTATGAACCAGTTATAAATGGTGGATATTGTGAATTTATCTGTGGGAAAAGCACTTTTCTCACAGACACTTTGGACTTTGAGGGAACTTGCTGAAATATTTTTAGCCCTCTACATGGTTTGGGAAGTTCTGCTTTTGCTGTAGTGTCTAAAAAAGAGTTTCCAAGATTTACTGTGAGTTCAGAAGGATAAGGAGCAATTGTGACTCAGGAAAACACATGAATTTTTTCTTGCGTGTAACTTTAGCATTGGGCTCTTTTCAAGAACTATATTTAAATTATATATATTTCATTAAACCTGCCTTTCAGAAGGTAAAGAAGTTGGAATTGGCAACAAAGCCCTGACCCTCTACCATGATGAACTTTTGAAACCTGTGGTGGTTTTCCTCTGTTTGTTTATCCATGGCAATAACCTGACAGAGGGATCAATCAGCTCCCTGTGCCTTTCCTTCCTGACTAAGTGGAGAATTTGTTTGGGTTTTTTTTCATGAATCTGTAGATAAAATAACTATTGAATTTCATCATTTTGATCATTCGGACCTCTTCTTTTGAAAATTGCTGGATGGCAGTGGTGGAGTTTCCACTTTCCAGTATGACCAGGATTTGAAATGACATTTTTACCCAGGTTAACATCAAACCAGAACATTCCCAGCTGATCCTGAGCATTTCTGGGAGTTCTCTGTGAGTTTGCAGTGGAGTCCCCAGAATCTGGGATTATCACATTAGTGATGCCCCTATAAAATACGTGTCTGAGTCAGCCCTAAAGAAGACTTAAAGATCATTTTAATGCTTTTTGGCTTCAATTTCTGAGGGCTTTGCTGGGTTTGCATGGAGAATTCCAATAAATATGTATTGGCTGTATTAGCTGCATTAAACACAGGCATGGGAAGGGATTGTAATCCTTGGGTTTACAAGAAGGGAAAAGTATTACAGGCTTAGCTCTTCCATTGCCAGGGGCTCCAGGCTTTCCTTAAAGTTTATTTAAATGTTGAATGTAGGAAATCCCTATTATTTTTTTGCTATTTTTGAGGCATTTCGGCAGATCCATTCAAAAATTCTGCCCTGCTGCAGAATTATAGATTTTATATTTTTTGTACATTTTATATTTTTGTATATTTTATATATTTTATATTCTTTATATTTTTTGTATATTTTATATTTTATATTTTATTTTCTGGTTTATAGATTTCCCTGAAGTTACTCACAATTAAAATAATATAGTGAAGCAATTTCAATGTGGTTGCAATGAAATCATTTGAGTACAGGGCATTTACCCTATGGGGGCTGCAGAGCTGCTCTGTAATGCAAATGGAAATGAAACATTGGCTTTTCCTGTTCCAAATGACCACATGGTTAACATCAAACCAGAACATTTCCAGCTGATCCTGAGCATTTCTGGGAATTCTCTGAGAGTTTGCAGTGGAGTCCCCAGAACTGATATTCTGGGATTATCATATTATGACAGGATGCTCTTTGGAAAGCAACAGATTCCCTGAATCAAAGTTTTTGTCCTCATTTCAAATAGATTCTCTTCCTTTTCCCCATATTTCATTGGTGCCTTGCTTCTCTTGTCTGTATTCTGCTTTATTACCCAATAAAAATTGGCTTGCTTTCAGCTAAACAATATAGTTCATGTTGATTAAAAGGAATTAAAGATTATAGCAGTAGAAAGACAACTAAAAATCCTGGAAATGTCTCAGAAAAGAGTGTTGAGGCATCACGACAGTGTTATTTACATATTTCTTTGTAAATAACTGCTTTGACAGTTATTTACGTAGAAAATTTGCTGTTTTCTAAGTAGTTTTCATTGTGAGGAAAAAAGGAGCCATAAAGTTCTACTTTCAGATCCATTTGTGTGTTTCAGGAATGGCACAGAAATGTTCTCCTTTTCCAGGGGTTGCTTTGATCTCTTTTCATCGTTTTGTTTTGACGTTGGGTCAAAACATTGGTGCTCTGCGTGGAATCCTGGAATCCCAGAATGGTTTGGGTTGGAAGGGACCTGAAACCCCTCAAACCCCATCCCATTCCCATTCCATTCCCATCCCATTCCACCCCTGCCATGGCAGGGGCACCTTCACTGTCCCAGGGTGCTCCATCCTGGTCTTGGAACCTTCCAGAGTTCAGGGGCAGCCACATCTTCTCTGGACACCCCGTGCCACGGCCTCCCCACCCTGCCAGAGGAGAATTTTTTGGGATTAATTTTGTGGCTTTGAAGCACTAATCCCTGCCTTCTGAGGCGATGCGTTGGAATTACTGAAGTGATAAATTTTTTTGCTTGGAATAATCTATTTAGCTGCCGAAATGCCAAGAGAGCTAAATTAAGCTGAAAATTAGTCATTTATCTCCCCAAAACTGTTGGAGCCGAGTGCCGTGGATTCACTTTTAGGAGAGGGATCGAAGCTTCACTTGAGCAGGTCAGTGTGTGAATCTCATTGTTATTCAGCTGTGGGAGCCAAGGGGATATAAATACCCAGGAAGGAAAACAGAAGGTCAAGTGTAAACCTCTCACATCAAAGGAGGCCATTCAGCATCTCCCAACCTTCACTCTGCTGCTCTCTGAAGAGAAAAACATTTCTTTTTTTTCCTTTCATAATGCAAATAAACCAACCTAAACTCAAAATCTGTCAGTTTAGTGGGGCTAGGAATAGTAAAAGGTGGGAGTTGGGGAATGTGTGGATGGAGTGTCAGGGATGCAGGGCTGGTGCAGCCCAGGGGCAGGAGCAGTGACTGACACTGAATCCTCGTGCCACGTTTTCCTGGGAAGTGTTTTTGAGCTGTCCTCTGCTGCAGCTGGAAATGTGAGTGAGAATGTGCCGTGTTTAAATGTGTTTTTTTTTTCCCCTGCAGATAATATTTCCAAGGAAACTCAAAATGTTGTGACACTCAGCGAATTAGAACTGCAGCGGAAAGAGTTTGTTTTCTAAATATAGTGCTGGTATTTAATTTATCATTCTCTCCTCTTCTTTGGGGCAAGAAAAGCTCCCTCTCCTCGAGTTTCTGAGCTGCTGAATGTGGCTATGGAGTGTGTGGGCAGCAGTGGAAGTCATTTGGAGGTTTGCAGGTTGTACATAAGTTTTCCAAGCTGTTCTCCTGCCCTGCTCAAATCCCGTGGGATCCTGAGCCTGGCCACTGGAGCAAACTGGGAGGGGGCTGGTGAATCTGCTAAACCTGGAGGAACCTGGAGAACGCCAATGGGAACGTGCTAAATCCTGCTTTGGGGAGGAATCCTGCCTGCAGGGATGTCCCTGCACTTTGAAATCTGCTCAAGGACCCGGCTTGGGAAAGCAGGACTGACTTTGTGGAGATTTGGCTTTAGCCCTGTGTCCTTCAGCCCATTGGTGCTTTAAACCTCATTTTTTTTAGGAGGAGCTCTTGCAGAAATGATTTGGCATTTCAAGTTTGGCTGTGTGTATGCAGATATTCCTGATGGCTCTTCCTGGCTTTCTTGTCAATAGATTGATGCCTTTCAGACAATTTGCACCCTTTGGCCCAATTTCATTCTTTAGGGAGGTGTAACCTCATGGGATAAAGATTGAATAGTTAAAAGCAAGAGCTGACAAATGAACATTTTGGAAAGAGGCTTAGAATGGAGGAAATTTCTCTGATTATGAACCTGGAAAAGGTTGTGCAGTAATCTCATGGTTTTATGGGAGTATTTCCACAGCTGTGAGGTCTCTGGTGCCAAATCAGATCTCCCAAACACAACATTTATGGCACAAATGGGGTTTTTTGAGCAGCAGTGAGTGACATGGATCGTGGTGGCCAGCCTGGAGAGGAGAAGGTTCTGTGGAGCCCTGCCAGGATCTGGAGGGAACACAAGGAATCAGGGAGAGACTGTGCATCAGGAACTGCAGTGGTGGGACAAGGAGCCATGGGTTCAGGATGGAAAAGGGGGAATTTAGGTGAGAGAATGGGGATGCCCTGGCACAGGTGCCCAGAGCAGCTGAGGCTGCCCCTGCATCCCTGGCAGTGCCCAGGGCCAGGCTGGAGCACCTGGGACACTGGAAGGTGTCCCTGCCATGGGTAGATCCAGGAATCCTTAACACCCCTCCAGCCCAAAACATTTAGTAATTCTATTTCCTTTCAGGTTTCCAAATCTCAAAACTGGCCAGAGAACCTATTGCAGTATTGAGGGATGCTGTTTATATTTCTGTGTGAGTGAAGGAAGAAAAACTCTGCTGCAGTTCTTCAGCAGAGCCATCAGAACCAAACCAGTCCTGCCCTTGGCTGCCTGATCTGATGATCCACATTCTCCAAAGATGCTGCAGCTCCACCCCAGAGGGATTCCTGGGTTTGGAGTCAGTGGCACAGATTTTGGGGAAGGAGGGGAAATCATTGACCTATAAATATGTGTTTATCTGAGAACTGCTCCTTTAAAGGAGGGTTCTGATCTTAATCTAAATGATCTAAAATGATCTTAATTTAAGTGATCTAAATGGAGATTCCTCTCAATCAGCAGCTGGTTTGGAGATCTCCAAGGTTACAGGACCCAGTAAATTGGCAGGGATTTTTTGTGCTTTATTCTGTGCTTTATTATTGTGCTTTATTTTTTATGCTTAAGGCGCGGTTTCAGCTTATCACTGGTTTGATTGTTTATATATTTTAATGGGAATTAATGTGAAGCTATGGAGTAGATCTGATGTTGGACTGATATCATACATTTCATCAGTTTTTCATTAATATTTTGGTGGTTTTTTTTGCTGTAATAATTCAGATTTCCTTAACACTCCAAAGCACCACATACAGGAGCATTTTTCATTACTCAAGCCACTCTGTCAATAATTTCTCCACGCTGTGAACAGACACTTCTTGTTTTCTGCTGTTCTCACGTTTGTAAGTGGCATCTCCAATGCACTAAAGTGGCTGCAAGGGTCCTCTCTGGGGTCTATTTTAGTTTTTTTCCACTTGAACTCCCTGGCAGCTGCCTGCCAGCCTCTCTGTGCACTGCTCCTGTTACCTGCCCATCCCCAGGGACCCCCGAGGCTGCTGCTTGTGCTTTGGACAGGAAATGGTGATGGCTGTGTGTGCAAAATCCTTGTTCCTTCTGCACAATCACAGCAGCCAGAAACTGGGATAGCAGCTGGGGACTCCATCCCTGCTGGTCCTCCCTCTTTGTCACACAGGGTGTGGCTTTAGGTGCTGTTAGTGAAGAATTTGTGAGGGTGAAAGTCAAATTCAAGAACAGTTTAGTCAATTTTTATTCTCTGTGAAGAATTTTCCAGATATCAGGGATGATCAGAGGTTTATTTTGGAGGCAGAAAAACTTTTTTTCCAGAGAGAGAACTGAGTGGAAAGGAGCAGAGGACTGGGCAAGGCAGAAAGTCTGCCTGTCACAAGGCATCCTGTCATCCTGCTGAGGTGTGGAGAGCAGGGGTATTTTTGGGGACAGAAGTTTTGTGCTGTCACATCAAGGAGAAAATGAAAAAACCCCACATTTTAATGGAAAGTTTTATGTGAATGTGCTGAAGGAACCATGAGCTTGCTGTGCTCACACATAGCAGGAGGCCCAACCCGAATTTTTGCTTCTCTAATAACTCTAGCTGCCAATACAGCTTGTGTTGTACTACTCAGCTTTGTTCTAATTAATTACTAATTGTTCAGTTCCTGCAGACCAGAGCCTGGGGCTGTTGTCATTGACAGCTGGGATGCTCAGGTGGTGATTACTGAGTTTTCAGAGAGGAAAAAACCAAAGTTTAATCATGTTCCAGTAATGAAATTTATGTTTTCATTCAGAAGGAATAAAACAGACATTAGGTAGAAGTTAGGGAAAAATTCCCTGTGTTTCTTGGTGCTTCAGCCTTTTTCTGCCTGAAGTGTGCAGCACTGGGAGCAACTTAATTATTGGAGGCAAATGAATCTCTCTGAGTTTGTCTCACAGCTGAGAATGGAAATATTTTTCCAAATAACAGAGTTTAATGTTCAGTGTAAGGTGGGCCAGGGGCATCATTACACACTTGGAATTTCTGCATTAAATCATGGAATAGTTTGGGTGGGAAGGAACCTTAAAATCATCATTCCCACCCCCTGCCATGGGCAGGGTCACCTTCCACTATCCCAGGCTGCTCCAAGCCCCATCCAACCTGGCCTGGGGCACTGTTTCCTCAAAATACATTTTAAAAAAAAATTAAAATGCTGTAATTTGGGATTTATTGATCAGGTGGCTCTTGCTTGAGAACAACAGCACAAAATCATTGATCTTCCAGCTTTTTTAAGTGCTAAGAAAATAAGTTTGAGCTATTATTTCTAAAATAACATCCAAACAAGATGGCACCTTACCTCTGCTCAGGGCCTCTGTGTGACCTGTGGCTCTGGTTGTGTTTCTTTACTTTTTGTGACAACAAAAATTCCAAAAATTTGTGACAACAAATTCCAAATTTTGTGACAACAAAAATTCCAAACAGTTCCAAATTATGGAAATGCCACCCCTGTGTTTATTCCAGAGGGAAATTCCCTTTTCCCCCAGCCTAGTCTTTGAGCAGGATGGCTGTTCCTCTGCTGGGAGTGCATGTGCAACACCAGATTCCTCAGCAGGTGGAAATTAAAGGGTTTTTTTTCAGCCACTGTTGTCAGAGCCCCGTGAGCTGTTGCTCCAGAAACTCATGGAATCAGAAAAATAATGGGATATATCAAATATAATCACATAATTCCCTTTTAATAGGGAAAAAAAGCAGTTCTGCAGTATTTTAGAAGCTTTAGAAGCTTTTAGAAGCTTCTGATGGATATTACAATTCTATTACCCAGCCAGAGTATTGGTGTGCTTGGTGGTGAACTAAACAAAAATATCTACCTGGAAGGCTTCAGTTTTGTTTTGAGCCATTTCCTGTACTAGAATAATGAAAAAGCATGAAAGTGGAAGGATTATTTGTGAGAAAATCGCTGCCTTGCAAGGCCAGAGGCTCATAGAGCACAGCCCGGGGTTGGTGGAGATGAGGTTTGCATGGGGGAGCCTGGGAGGGGAAAGGGCCAGACTTGGAGGGGAGCTGGGAATTAACACCAAGAAACTCAGTGGGGCAAGAGGAACCACTGGAGAGTAATTTTTTTTTTTGAGGTTTTGGTTGTTTGGGTTTTTTAAAATCTCATTTTGATGGGTTTTGCAACATCTCTCAAACTTTCATTCTATATTTTGGACATGCTTGCCACTATAATTTATTGCATTTCTATCTGGATTAGTTATGTGGTCGCAAACAAAGAAGGGAGGCGGTTAATGGCTTGTTGGGGGTGGGTGTGTTCTTTTATTGGGGAGTTTGATCTGTTTGCTTTTGGGGGTTTTTTATCCCCCACGTGAATTCTTCCTGTCTGATCAGGGCCTCTTCAGGCTGAGGCATAATCCAGTGATGTGCACACAAAGTGGGGCAGGGGACAGAGCATGGGAGATGCTCACTCTTTGGATTTCACCTCAGAGAATGATAAAAGCCCAGGATGGTTTGGGTTGGAAGGAGCTTAAAATGCCACCCAGTGCCACCCCTGCCATGGCAGGGACACCTCCCACTGTCCCAGGTGCTCCAGCCCCAGTGTCCAGCCTGGCCTTGGGCACTGCCAGGGATCCAGGGGCAGCCACAGCTGCTCTGGGCACCTGTGCCAGGGCCTGCCCACCCTCACAAATCTTTCCCAAAATTTTAGTCCTCTCAATCAGCAGCAGGTTTTGAGATCTCCAAGGTTACAGTACCCAATATCCATCCATCCATCCATCCATCCATCCATCCATCCATCCATCCATCATCCATCCCTCCATCCATCCCTCCATCCATCCCTCCATCCATCCCTCCATCCATCATCCATCCATCCATCCATCCCTCCATCCATCCATCACCCATCCATCCATCACCCATCCATCCATCACCCATCCATCCATCATCCATCCATCCATCACCCATCCATCCATCCATCCATCATCCATCCATCCATCCCTGCCCTCTGGCACTGGGAAACCATTCCCCCCAGTGCAAACCTGATTTGGCTTTGGTGGGAACTGGGGCAGAGCCCCCACTTCCAGCTGGGACCTGAAGGGGTGACAAATCATTATTTCACACTCACCAGGAGCCTTTGCACTGTGAATGTCATTGATTCAAGGAATGGACGTGAATGTGTCCCTGCTTGGGGCTGTGAAAGTGAGATGTTGCTGATGATGGATGGGAGCTGAGGTGGGCACAGGGGAGGACAGCTCTGCTGGAGCTGTCAGTGCTTTGTGCTGCTCTGTGTCTGTTATCAGTGCAGCCATCAGGGATCTTTATCATTTTGGGTAGATTTTAGCCCAGCTCTATCTCTGGTGTCAGAACCATTTATCTGAAATGGTGTTCAGCTGTCGGGTGAGTTGCAGGTGATACCGAGCAGCATTTTTAAATTTTCAGCTCCATTTTTAAGCTTAATTTTACCAGAAATGGCACCAACTTGAGAAATGCTTTATTGATTTTTCTGAGCTGAATATAAAACTATATTTAAAGCTTATTGTTTATAGCATGCAGCTGATGCTAAAGAGTGAATGGAGTGCAGGAGTTTTAAATGGAGATTACAGCATTTAAGTTGGAGAATGTGGCCACCACAGTGAATTTTGAATGGAATACAGGTGATCTAAATGGGGATCCCAACATTTAAGATGGAGAATATGGCCACTATAATGAATTTTGAATGGAATATGGGTGATCTAAATGTAAGTTGGAGAATGTGGCCACCATAATGAATTTTGAATGGAATACAGGTGATCTAAATGGGGATCCCAACATTTAAGATGGAGAATATGGCCACCATAATGAATTTTGAATGGAATATGGGTGTTATAAATGGAATTCCAACATTTAGGTTGGAGAATGTGGCCACCATAAATAAATTTGAATGAAATACAGTTGTTCTAAATGGAAATCCCGACATTTAATTCGTGTCTTCCAGCCCTGCCCCTCACTCCTTCATTTTCCAGCTGATTTTTGGCTGCTTGGTTCCCCAGCCCCCCCACATCTCAGGTAGGATTCAGCTCCAAAATGATGACAGTAATTTGGTTTTCTCTTTCAATATATTTCCACTTCTCCAAATGCAGGGCAAGCTAAAAGTCTGAGAAATCTCCAGACTTTAAAAGATTCTCCAAAACTTCAGCTCAGACTGACACTATTTCATTGAGTTTTCTTGAATTTTCCCAGCCCAAGAGTGGTCAGAGCTGAAATGATGGAAAATGTAATGCAGTCCCCTAGAGGTGTGGTGAATTCCCCTCAAAATCTAAATTACAGGATGGGGTGGCAGTTCTTGCTGCATTTATTCTCCCCCAACTGCTGCAGAAGCATCATCACTAAAGTAATTTTTCTGTCCAGTGGCTTTTTCAGCATGTGTCAGCATTTTCCTCTTGGGGTTTTATTGTGGTTTTATTGTTGATGCTGTTCCTCTTTTGTGATAGGAATTCTTTTCCAGACTTGAGCAAAGAAAAAATCTCCCCCCTGCCAGGAAACCCTAAACCTGTGTTATGCATGAAAAGTTTGCAGATGGTTTATTCAGGGGGGATTTCATTTTCTCACTGCAGACCAAGGGCTCCTGTTTGTGCTTTCAGCACTGTCTGTGAGGCTGGGAATGGGAGAATGCCAGGGATGCAGAGGAATCCCAGGGATGCAGAGGAATTCCAGGGATGCAGAGGAATCCCAGGGATGCAGGCACTCAGCATCCCTGCAGTTTCTGTGCAGGAAATGCAGTGCCTGCATCCCCAGGGTTTGATGCAGGCTCCCAGAGCTGCAGGCTTGGCTTTTACTTTTCTAATAACTCCCAGGCTTGCTGGTTTAATTTTAATAGTAAATGCAGTTTCTATTTATGTGCTGAGACTCCAGGCTGTAAAGAACTTGCCTATCCCTAGAAACCTGCATGGGTAATGATCTTTTTTAGAGATAAATGCCTTATTAACATGCCTGGGACTTAATAATGGATGAGAAAATCAGATGCATTTCATGTCCCAGAGCCAGATTTAGAATTAAAGCTGGTGCTGTTGATGCCATAAGTTAGTTCTGGGGAGTAAATATATATCTGCTAACTTTGGGAATGTCAGAGGAAAAGAGGAATAGCAAGCACTGGTGGCAGGTGCTAAATCTGTACCACGGGCCAGGCTGTTGCTTCAGTTCCTGGTGCTGCTGTCTGTGCCCACAGCAGCCATTCCAAATAAATAATTGGAATATCAGCCTTTGGATGAATGCTCAGCCAGCAACTGATGGAAAAACAGCTGTTGCCCTGAATCCCTGCTCGCGTTTGCACAGGCTGCTGTTGGGACACAGCCCCAGGCAGGGAACAGGTGTTCATTTCAACATCTGGCAGCATTTGCTTCGTTAGCTCTGTAATTGTTTTGTACTTGTTTAATTTCCCTGCTGGTCAGTGGGAAGGGCTTGGAAGAGCCGGGTTTGCAGCAGGAGCTCGTGGCTGTGCTGTCAGGAACCTTTTTGCTGTGACTGCTGCTGCTCCCAGGGGCTCTGGGGAGATGAATGTTCTGGGGTGGCTTTTGTTAGTTGGAGTTTTGGTGTTGCTTTGTGAAAAATTGGAGAGGGATTGTACATGTGTAGAAATACACATAAATAAACAGACACTTGCTAAGTGGAAGCTGCAGGGGTAAAAAGCTACAAAGGCTATGGATTTTTTCCTGGTGTAAATTCTATTTTGTGCTGGTTTGAAGCTGATGCTTCCTGGGAGCCCCTGGGATGTACAGAGTGAGCAGGGTCCTGTGCTCGCCTCACGAGATCAGTGGCTCAGTCTGAACATCAAGAGCTGTTGTTTGGCTTTAAAAATAATCCCCAAAGTGACTTTTATCGTGTCTGGTTCGTGTTTTTGTCAGTGTGTGGATGCAGCTGGCTCAGTGTGAGGGAGCTGTATCCAAACACCTCCAGAGAGGGGGACTTTGGGACTTTCCTGGGATGCTTTGGGGACTGTTTGGTGACAGTCACTCCTGCCTGGCTGCCAGCTCAGGATGTGGAGGGGCCACATGGGCAAGGCCATGACAGGAGCTGAGGAAAAGATTGAGCAGGGCTGTGGAAATACTCTGAGCTTAAAGAAAGGGAGAACCTGGGGTGGAGGCTTAAGGAATAATGTAAGGTGTTAGTTCAGCTGGAAGAGGAGATCCTGTCTGTCTGTCTGTCTGTGTGTCTGACATCAACAAGATGCCATCAGACCCAGCAGGAGGCAGTGAAAGGACAGTCCCTGGAAGCAGAGGTGTGGCACTGCAGACCCCAGGGAGGGTCCTGCCCTGCTGTCCCCCCAGAGCTGCTGCTCTGCTGTCCCTTGCCCATCCCAGTTTTGGCACCCCAGTTTTGCTGGCTCAGCCATGGGTTGGGCCGTGCCTGTGAGTTTGATCATTGAACTGGTTCAGATTTCAGGGAAAAGTGAATTTTCCTTGCTCCTCCCCCTCGTTTGCAGGGTGATGCGTGGGTGTGTTGGTGTGGGAGACAAAAGGAGTGAGAATGTGCAAAGGCTTTGTGCTCCAGAGCAGCTGATCCCTGAGTGCTGGGAGCAGCAGCAGCCACAGAAACTGGAACAGGTTGGGTTGGAAGGGACCTTTACAGGCCACCTAATCCAGCCCCCTGATGAGCAGGGACATGGAACCACAGAATCATTTAAATTGGGAAGAGTTTGAGATCATCAAAATGATGATCCTGCTCCAATCCTGTCCAAGCTGGCCTTGGGCACTCTAGGCAACCTGTGCCATGCCCTCAGCATCTTATCATCAAAAGCTTTTTCCTTTGGCAGTTCCATGGTCAGGGAAGCTGCTGGAGGAGAGTCTCAGCACTGCAGAGGAATTAGAACCCTGGAAATGGTGGTGCCATCACTGCTCCTCCAGTCACACAGCTAAAAATCTGTGTTGCTGTGCTTGGGAAGCAGCTGAAGGCTTAAAAGCAGGAACTTTTGCAGCTCAAGGGACACGAGACCTGTAAACTCCGTGAAGGACACAGGGAGGAGGAGGAGGGGCAGGGCTGGGTTCCCTGAAGCTGCAGATTTGAGCAGCTCTGTGCTGGGGCTGGAATTCCTGACCCATCCCACCAGCAAACTGACCAGCCCAGGAAAACCTTTGCTGTTGACTTCCATATTGTCAGTCTGAAAAGATCCTTCTGTCTTTAAACTTGGCCAAGCAATGGATTTGACTGTGAAAGATGTGCCAGAGGCTGTGCTGCTGAACTTCCTCACAGGTATCAGCCCTAAAGGGTGCCCCTGGTGCTGGTTCCTGCAGGGGCTGTGGGCTCCTGGCTCTGCAGGGACCTGGAGCTCAGGGAGTCAGCAGTGAGACAGCTCCCCATGCACACTCAGAGCCTTCATTCAACCCCAGCATTCACTCCTTGCGTTGTTTGGATTTCTGGTTTTCTGCAGTGCAGAGCTGTGCTGGACTTTGGGTACACCTGTGAGGGCTCCAACCTGCTGGGCTGAAAACCTTCAAGCCACAGCCCTGCTGCCCTCCTTCCTTCCTTCCTGTGTTGCTCCTTTTGGTGTGTTAGAGTGAATTCTCACACACGCAGTGGCGTGTTCTCCTTTTCCCACCCTACAGAGTCAGGCAGGGCACACTTCTGCTTTGCTTTTTCCCTTCCTCCTCTTCCCTCCTCCAAAATGAAACTGCAGCTGAAACACGTTCAGCGTTCAGGCTGGCCATGATGCAGCAGAAAACTCTTCTGTGAGTATTTCCCCTTGGCTGTAATTAGTTTTTGTGTTCAAGGAGCAGTTTGAAACATTCATCCAGAGCCATTACAAGGGAGCATCTGTGTGAGGACATGTTTTGTGCAGCTGAGGAGCAGAAGGGCCGCTGGGACGGAACCAAAGGCAGCTCCTCAAGTTAATTGTAAGACTTTATTGGTGTTTCACTCCACTGCTCAAGAGTTTCTCATGTGAATCAATGGCAGGCTGCCTAATTTATGTGTGAGCGCTGCTTGAAAAGCAGCCCAGATTGATTTGCTGACAGTGCACGGGGAAAGGTGACCCTAATTTGTGCATTCAGCAGGCTTGTTGGGACAGGGGGTGCTGGAAACTTGGGAAAATGGAACTGCAAGGTTTTGCTTTGGCTTGAAAGGTTCCCCATCCCTGTTCAGTAAAATGCCATTCATTTGGGGTATGGGTATTATAAAAGATATTAATGAGATGTTAAAACCAGTCAGAGTGGTTTTTATCTAAAATGTTTGTTCCTGTATGATTTTTTAAGCAAATGGTGGAGCTTTGTTGCTGGCCAGTGCTGAATTATTTGATTAGTGCCCTGGTTAGTCTGATGAGTCTCTTTTCCTTCTCTGTGTTTGTGTTGATGACCTCAGTCTATTGCTGAGCTTGCAGCAGAAATAGTAAATAATTCCAAGTAGAGCCTTGCTGCAGAGACCTTTCTTAACTAAAATGAAACCACAAAGATGGACAGTGAGTGTAGAGCAAGAGACACAACTGGACGTGGAACAGGGGTGTGAAATGGCTCCGGCACAGACCTGACAGTAGACAACAAGTGCTTAGAAAATAATCCAGTGGTTTTTCCTTAATTTTCCACACAAAATCCCCCAGTGCCTTCACCTCGGCTCAGTCTCTCACAGGGCTGTGTGAGATGCCCTGGGGACAGTGACAGCAGCAGGGGCGTGGAGGTGACAGCTGTGGTTGGGTGTCACAGCTGCCACCCCGGCCCTGCAGTCACAACCATTTCCTTTAGCTTGGGGACAGTGACAGTGGCCAGAGCCTGGGGACAATGACAGTGGCCAGGGTCTGGGGACAATGACAGTGGCCAGAGCCTGGGGACAGTGACATTGGCCAAGGTCTGGGGACAGTGACAGTGGCCAGGGCCTGGGGACAATGACAGTGGCCAGGGTCTGGGGACAGTGACAGTGGCCAGGGCCTGGGGACAATGACAGTGGCCAGGGTCTGGGGACAGTGACAGTGGCCAGAGCCTGGGGACAGTGACAGTGGCCAGAGCTTGGGGCTTCCTGCTGACTCAGCAGTGCCATCCTGCTGTGCCACGCTGTCCCCTCACTGACCTCAGTGAGCAGCCCTGCAGAGTCACCCCTTTCAAGCTGGAACTCATTTTCTCCGTTTAATTCTGTCTGTGCTGAGCCTCTGCCTCGAACCTTTCAAGTGTCTTTTAGGCTTTTGCCTCTGATCTAGAATTCCCAGTGAATTGGGATTGCAGAGCGAGCTGGGGTTACCAGAGAGAGCCCAGGCAATTCCTGAACCTCCTGTGCCCAAAACCAGCCCAGGGTTGGGGTTACCAGAGAGAGCCCAGGCAATTCCTAAATCTCCTGTGCCCAAAACCTGCCCAGGTCTTTTCTCCCGCACTCTTTGAATAGATTGGCTCCTCTTTGTGGGCTCCAAAAGCTGGGCTTAGTCAGATGTTCCTCAGAGCTGCTGGGAAGGGGGGCCAGGGCGGGCGGGCTCCTCGCTCATGATAAGCTTTGCTATATATAAAACTGCGTGGCTGGCTGCTGATAGCGCTAATGAAACCCTCTGTTAACTCCTTCAGCCATCAGCAGCAGGTACAGCAGGTGCCCATGGCTCTCCCCAAGTCGTTTTGTTAATTGGGAGCAAGTTTTTAATTGCAGGCACTCAGCCCTGCATTGCAGAACTGCTGCTGCTGCTGCAACCCCCAATGGCAGGGATGAGGAAATGGTGAAATGGCCTGAAAAAAGGGAATAAGTCCAAGCCCAGCTGCAGGGGAGAAGTAAAAAAAAACCCCACAAACTGAAAAGAGTCAGTTCTTCCTGCAAAAATGTCATACAACAGAGATTCACCTCAAGGGATTGATTACATTAAATACGGGATTTAAATACTGCAGGCAGCTAATTCAGGTGTTCCTGGAGCTGGAGAAACGTTCTTTAGCTGCAGGAATCCTTCTGGAGGAGGTTTTGTTTTGCTTGGGAGCAGCTGGCTGAGAATGGCACCTGTGTGTGGAGTCACCTGCTGGCAGCTGGCGTGTGGCACCGAGCGTGGACGGGGGGCAAGGTGAGCTTAGGGGGGTGGGACCCTGGAAGGGGCCCTGGTGCAGGGGTGGTGGCATCCAGCTCTGGGATCTGCTGTCCTGCTTCCCAGCTTGTGGCTGCTCTGCTCTGCCTGAAGCTGTTGTGATGTGGGATTTGGTCTGAACTGTCCATCAGATCTCCAGTTCTGCAGCATCGCTGGCACGGGCTGCCCTCTGCCCCCTCACACATCATCTCCTGCCCCTCACAGCCTCCCAAAGGCAGGGGTGGCTCCAGCCTCTTCCCAGATCAGCACTGCAGAGCCACCCCAGCTGCAGAACACCCAACTCCATCTGAAAGCCACTTTGTCCTTCCCTTGTCCCAGCCCGTGTCCCATCCCTGCAGCCACGTCACCACACAGCTCTGGCAGCTTTGGCTGCCCCTTCCCTTCTCTCTCCAGGAGCCTTTCCATCCCTTTGCTGAGCAGAGCAAATCCAGCACTTTTCCACCAGAGCTGGCATTTCAGAGCCAGGCTGTCGCTGCAGTGAGGAGCTGTCCCCTCAGAGCTGTGCTTTGCTGCTGAGGCACAACTGGGCACTGCAGCAAAGACACCAGGAAATTCTCTCTGGCCCTGAAAAGAGAAGAATCAGCTTCTCATGAATTCTGTGGTTTCTGAAACTACTTCTGGGTGTGTGGGGTTGGTGGTGCTGTGCAGCTGCACCTCACGAGGGGCCGAGCGTGGTTGGGTCTGTGTGTCCCTGAGAGGACATTCTTGCTGTGAAGGTGTTTGCAGGGGCCCCAGGACCAGGGAAGAGATGAGGATCTGACTCCATGTTTCAGAAGGTTGGTTTATTATTTTATGATGTAAGTATATTATATTAAAATTAAATTATATATTAAAACTATACTAAAATAATAGAAGATAAGATTTCATCAGAAGGCTGGCAAGCAAGAAGAAGAATGGAATGAATGACAAAATCTTGTGTCTGACCAAGAGTCTTAGCCAGCTGGCTGTGATTGGCCATTAATTAGAAACAACCACATAAGACCAATCCCAGATGCACCTGTTGCATTCCACAGCAGCAGATAACCATTGTTTGCATTTTGTTCCTGAGGCCTCCCAGCTTCTCAGGAGGAAAAATCCTAAGGAAAGGATTTTCCATAAAACGTGTCTGTGACACCTGCTGCTGTGAGCGCTGAAGGTGGGTGGGGGAACGCATGGAAAAGTGCTGGATTTGCTCTGCTCAGCAGCAAAGGGATGGAAAGGCTCCTGAGGGGAGCAGGGAATGGGCAGCCAGAGCTGTGTGGTGACGTGGCTGCAGGGATGGGACACGGGCTGGGACAAGGGAAGGACAGAGGGGCTTTCAGATGGAGTTGGGTGTTCTGCAGCTGGAGTGGCTCTGCAGTGCTGATCTGGGAAGAGGCTGGAGCCAGCCCTGCCTTTGGGAGGCTGTGAGGGGCAGGAGATGATGTGTGAGGGGGCAGAGGGCAGCCCGTGCCAGGGATGCTGCAGAACTGGAGATTTGCAGAGAATTGGAGATTTGGAGACTCCAAAATTGGAGATTTGGATGAGCAGTTCATACCAGATCACCTGGAATGGGACAGGTCCAGCCTGTGGTGAGGGATTGGCCTTGGGGACTTGTCAAGAACCTTTTCCAAATGAGCATTTTACAGCTCTGTTGGTTTTATTTAGAATTAATCCCCTTGCACTTGTGTAAGCACCTAAATAAAACATGACTCATTTAATTAATTACACTGAAATCATGGGACTGCACAACTTCACTTTAGGTAGGAGTTATTTTATCTCCTTTAATGATTATAGCCTCACTTCATGACACAAGACAAATTAACCTTTGAAAAATAGATGGTAAGGGGACTTTAACCTACTTTTTTGTGTTTGGGGTTGTGTTTTTCTGTATATAACAGAAGGAACTGGAAATTTGTTGAGATTTTTGGCAATATTTAAACAATTTTCTATACATCAAGTAGGAAATAGTGGAACAGTGTCCTCACTGTGTTGACTTTGGAATCATGTGATGAATGTATGACCACTTCAGAAATGCACCTGCTGAGTTTTGCAGGATATTTCCTGCAAAATCTGGTCAGTAGAGTGCAAAAAACTGGCTAAAGAATTCTTCAAAAAGTGTTGGAGGGTAAATGTACATCTGTGGGACAATGCATTAGTCATCCTGACCTCTTTTATTGCAGCATGAAAACAGCTTTTAATTTGAGAACAGTGCTCATCTCTCTCTCTTTCTGAAGTAATTCCTTTCATTTTCTTGTGTGCACTTTTCCTAACGTGATCACCTTGTGCTGGACACTGGGGAGGCCAACCTGGAATTCTGGGGGGGGCAGTTTGGGCCCCTCGTGACAAGAAGGACATTGAGCACATGCAGGGAAGGGAATGGAGCTGGGCAGGGGCTGCAGAATCCCTGAGGAGCTGGGAAGGGAATGGAGAATCCCTGAGGAGCTGGGCAGGGGCTGCAGAATCCCTGAGGGAGCTGGGCAGGGGCTGCAGAATCCCTGAGGAGCTGGGAAGGGCTCAGCATGGAGCAAAGGAGGATCCCCAGGGATCTTTTCCCTCTCTGGAATTCCCTGCCAGGAGGGCACAGCCAGGGTATAGGCTGGGAACAGGGACAGGAGCAGAGGGAATGGCCTCAGGCTGGGCCAGGGCAGCTCAGGGTGGATTTTGGGAACAATTTCCTCATGGAAAGGTGTGTCCAGGCCTGACACAGCTGCCCAGGGAAATTTGGAGTCCCCATCCTTGGAGGGATTTAAAATCCATGTGGATCCAATCCCCCACTTGGGCACATGGGACAGTGGTGGCCTTGGCAGTGCTGGGAATTGCTGGACTCTGTCTCAGAGACCTTTTCCAACCTAAAACCTTCCATGGTTCTGTGATGGAGTTTTTTGATCTCACAGCTGCCTATTCCAAGCTGACCTGGGTATTTTTACATACAACAGCCCTTGCATTGCTTCATTCAAAGCCACTCGGGCATGGAAAAGAAATCTCTCTTCTTTTTTTCCCCTCCTTCATTTCCAGATCTGTAGGGTTGCAGATAAGCCAGATGTGCAACACATGAGCAAGCAATGTATATTTTTTTCCCAAATTAAGGCTGCAGAGTTTATTATGCTCCTGGTTTTAATTCAGTTTATGTCACAGAATATCAACACAGCTGCTTTGAGCAATCCTGGAGAGCAAAGGAAATAAAAGGAAAGGGATCCCTGTCACTCTCAGTGCTGCTGCCTCCTGGTGACCACAGAGTAATTGGGGTTGGAGGCGACCTTTGAAGCTCCAGCCCATTCCCCTGGCCCAGCCCATCCACTCCTGGCTGCATCTGTAGAAATCCCATTGATTGAAAAATTCCCCCGCCGCTTTTCAAGTGGCAAAGTCACTTTGCAAGGGTGGCATGTCACCAGCAGTGTCAGTTAATCCTGGCTGCGGCAGCCCTGTTAATGCACTGCTTAATCTGCTGCTGACAAGCCGTGATTTATGTTCCCCGGAGATCCCAGCCTTGCTAATTGAAATGGATTGGAACTCGTGTTCCCCATCATGGGCTGGGTTTGGACACTCAGGGTGCTGGGAGAGACACACAGAAATGGCTGAGCTGGGTAGAATTTAAGAACTGGTGTTACAAAAACGGTAATTTTCGTGTGCATTTGGGTATTTGTCTTTAAATATCATTTTTTTGGAGCAAATAATGGATTTGCCACATCTGCTGACCTCCTCTTCCATGGAAATCAAAGCAAATATAATAATTTGTCCACCTGAATTAGACACAAAGTGCCTAAATAGGCAAGACAGTCTATCAAGCTTGATTATTCCAAATGGAAATTGATTTTACTCAGTTAATTGGGTGCTTTGCCTTGCTCGGTCTCTTACGTGTAAATGATTATTCTGATTTGTAATTTTTTAATCTAATTATTGCCATCTCTTTGAAATGATCTTTACTGAGGCTATTTGTGTAGAATACATGAGGAATTTTTACAGTCAGATAGAATTTTGTGGGCAGTTATATTAAATTATAGATCATTATAAAATTATATATTTGTCCCCAAATTCCCTTGTTGTTTCTGAAGGGATTGGAAACAAAGCTTGCCTGGTTTTTATTTGCAACATTGCAAATACGTTTACAGCAACATTGAGTGCGCTGTAAACAGTTCCATTAAAATTATGGGATTTATGGTGAAATTTTATGTTCACAATGGAGTGTTTTCTAATTTATCAGTGGCTGGATTTTGAGGAATGTTTCCCAAGTGGAGAGGTCCCTTCTTGAGTTTCTTGCATTAAACACATGCACACACATCTCCACAAACTCCATTCCTTTATTTCTGTCTGGATTTTAGGATATTCTGAGTCTCGAGGAAGAATTACAAGGATTCAAAATAAGAAAATGAGAATTCTGTTTGTTTGGGTTTTTTAAAGCTCCTGAATGTTAAAGCGATGTCAAAACATGAGACTTGATCAAACTTCTGGAAATTGGATTTGGGGCTCAGTGTCTAACTCCAAGTAACAGGTGGTTGTGGAATGGTTACCCCAAGAGGAGGAATTCTGAAAAATTCTGGTTCTGAAAAGCTGGAATTGGAAATGCTGGAATTCTGACAAGCTGGTCCCAGCTGGTGGCCCATGGAGGGTGAGATGTCCCTGGTGAGCTGGGGGCTGGGATCCAAGGTCCTGCTGCTCCACAGGCTTCAGTGCCCGAGGTGGGGATAGGGATAGAGGGGTCTGTGGGACCTGGCACCTCCCAGAGCTGTTTGTTCATTTTCCTTGCAAACACGAGGAATGAAGGGTTGAACTCCAGCTGGATGGGGCTGGGAGCACCCTGGGATGGTGGGAGGTGTCCCTGCCCATGGATGGGTGGGGTGGGATGAGCTTTGAGGTCCCTTCCAACCCAACCATTCTGTGATTCCAATTTATGCCCAGAGAAAGAACAACTGCATGTAAGAAAGAGCAACTGATAAATAGCTTGAAAGCCATTTACTTAATAAATTTTATCACCTGCAACACTCAAAATACATTTAGTTTCACTGCCTCGAGTTCCTAAAAGACAGAGAATATTTCACCAAATTGTATTTTCAGACGTGCTCTAAAACCATTCATTCCATCTTGATGGGAGTTCCTGATTTCCCCCAGGAAAGGGAGGAGCTCTTCTCTTCCCGGGTGTTTTGGAAACACGTCACTGAAGGGAAGTTTTGGGAATGCTGCATGCAGTGTGGATTGCTTGCCCTGATGACATAATGGGGCAATAAAGCCCCAAGCACAAATGAGGTCATGGGAGAGCAATTCCAGTTAAAGTGTAACCTGGCACTGCCTGGGATGGGTCAGCAGGCACAGTCCCTGACTCCTCTGAAGCCAGGGCTCCAGGGAAAAGAGAACAGCTGCAATCAGCCCAGCTGGAAGTGGGAGCAGCTCCTGGAGCCTGGGATTCCAGCCAAGAGGGAGCTGCCGTGCCAGCTCACCTGCTCCAGGTAAGGGAACCCCCAGGCAGCTGGGAAAGCAGGCACTGGGGCTTGGGATTCTTATCGTGGAATCACTGAATGGAAGGGACCTTAGAGCCCAACCCATTCCATGCCATGGCAGGGACAACTTCCACTGTCCCAGGGTGCTCCAGGCTGGCCTTGGGCACTGCCAGGGATCCAGGAACAGCCACAGCTGCTCTGGGAATCTTTACAGGGACCAGCAGGGTGTTGGGGTTTGTGGGTGGAGAGCAGGAAGAGCAAAGAGAGAGGGTGACTGTTGTCTCCTCATTCCCCTTTTGGTGTTTTGTTGGTATTTTAAATTAAACTACCAAATTTTTGAGGTTGGCACTTGCTCCTGCTGTGGCCTATGGCTTTGTCAGGCTGCAGTGAAAAGGCTTTTGTATCTCTCATTTTTAATTCTGTTTTCTGAATTGATGGTGCTTATCCTTGCAAATGTGACTTTTGTAGCACTGAGAGGCTGGGGCAGGAAAACACACTGTCTCCACTGTGTTACCTGGGGTGTTTCTCTGATTTTTCCCCTGCTTTAGGAGGATGCCAGGGGTGGGTATCAGTTTAACCTGCTCTGAGGCAGCTGGTGCATCCTTGGGAAAAGGAGCAGGACTCAGATCTGTGGCAGGGCCACGTGACACACGGAGGTTTTGTTGGCCTATTTTCTTCTCCAAGCCCAGGTTTTACTCTTGAGCTGTCAGGTCAGATGAGGATTCAGTTCTGCGGCCAAAATAGAAATTAGCCATGTGTGGTAATCCATTAATCCCTGGAAAGAATGCCATTTATTCACGTTTTGGGGAGCTGGCCAGGGGTGTCCCAGGCTGTCCTGATCCCGGAGCTGATCCCATTCCAGCTGCTCTGGCTCCTTGGACAGGGAATCTGTGCTGCCCCATCCCTGGCAGTGCCCAAGGCCAGGCTGGATGGGGCTTGGAGCCCTGGGATGGTGGAGAGGTGAAGTCCCGTTGGCCTGTGAGTTGTTTTTTTACCCAATTGAACACAGAAACTTCTTTCCTTTCTAAAGGGACAAAGGATGGTTTTGTCACTCCACCAACAGGGAGCACATTCCTGTAGGAAGGTGTCCCAGAGCAGCAATAAAGAACAATAAAAATCAGTGCACGGTGTTAAACCTGAGGTGCCTGAGCCATTCAGAATAGAATCGTGGAGTCATTTCAGATGGAAAAGATCTCTGGGATCGCTGAGTCCCAGCTGTGCCCATCCCCACCCAGAGCTCTGAGTGCCACCTCCAGGGATGGGCACTCCAACCCTCCCTGACAATGCCTGGCCACCCTTTCTGTGACAGAATTCCTCCTGATTCCTCCCCGAGCCTCCCTGGCACAGTTTGAGGCCAATCCCTTGGTCCCTTTGCTCCTTCCCTGGGAGCAGAGCCCGACCTGTGCATATCCAGGGAATAAAGACTGAATGCAGCAGGATAGGAGTCGATAAATTCACTTTTTTTTGTTTTAAAGGCAGTTCCTATTTCTTTTTCAGGAGCTGCCCTACAGCAGAGCTGTGTAATAATAACAGTTTGTCTCTCCCTGGATCTTTTTCTTTCCACTTTTACCAACAAGAGGCTCCTTTTGTAGCACGTGGTTGTCCTTCCCTGCTCAGCCCTGTTCTCTCAGGAGAGCTGTTACTATTTTTTCCTTCTTGTTTTACCAGCCTGTATCATGAACTTTGTGCTTTTGTGAGTGAGGAAAATGTGGGAAATGCTGCTGTGCCTGCAGCAGTGGGTTTTTGCTATTTGTTTTTTGGTTCAGAAAATGGTAATGTTGCAGGCCTGTACGTGAAGGCAATATAAATATAAATATAAATATAAATATAAATATAAATATAAATATAAATATAAATATAAATATAAATATAAATATAAATATAAATTCGCTGTGGTTTTGTGGGATTTTTTGTAGGATTGCAGCTTGGGCACCTCCCCATCCACCCCAGTGGGAAGAGAAGGGACAGAGGGGAAACAGCCTCAAGCTGTGCCAGGGGAGGTTTAGATTGGAAATTAGGGAAAATTTCCTCATGGAAAGGTTTGTCCAGGCCTGGCACAAACTCCCAGGACAGTTTGGAGTCTCCATCCCTGGAGGGATTTAAAATGTGGGACATGGGACAGTGGTGGCCTTGGCAGTGCTGGGAATGGTTGGATTTGATGATCTTAAAGGTCTTTTCCAGCCTTAATTCCTTGATTTTCTGCTTGGTCCTGCTGAGCCCAGTCCTTTGCACCCACCTCAGCTGCAGCTCCTGGATTCCCTTGGAATCTTCCTCCTCCTCCTCCTCTCTTCAGGAGCTGGAAATGCAGAGGGCTTTGGCCAAACCCAGAATCTCAGGATTTGCATAATCTTCGTGGCTGTGTTTGTTCTGATAAATTGAGGGACACCACAGCGTGTTCCAGCCACCCTTTATCACATCCCAGAGAATTTTATGGCTTTTTATCACATCCCAGAGAACAGATTCAGGGGTCTGGCAGGGAATGGGCATCTGGAAAACTTTCCTGACAGGGATTTGGAGAGCAGCACTGATGTTCCTTTCGCTTTCTGCTCTCCTGGAAACCTTCCAGCAACTTCAATTATTCTGTGGATTATTTTTTTTTTTTTTTTTTTTTTTTTAAGGAGCTGGATGTATTATTTTAAGGATGAGAAAGTGAACTCAGCAGTGCCTTGGAAAATCAGCCCCTGCCAGGATTGATTACCCGAAATTCCAGTGGATTTCAGCAGCCTTTGCTGAGGGTGGGAAGATCCCAGCATTCAGCACCTCTTCCCTGTTAATTCCACTTTTATTCTGCCTTTATCCCACATTTCCAAATCCTCCTTCCTTTCCCTTCCCTTTAGTTCCATTAAGGGCTGCCGTGTGTCCCAAGGTTTCTAATTATAAATATAATATAATTATAAATAGTTAATTTGGGACATTTATATAATGCTCGCAATGATGCAGGCACAGTTTGCAGTGAGGTGTTAAACACAATTAAGGGTCTAATCCCAGGAATGGGATTGGGAAAGAATGGGATTGTAAAACCCCAAGAATGGGATTAGATTGTAAGACATTTAGGCTGCTTAAATTCAAAATAGTAGTAGAAGGAATTGAAGAAGTAAATTAGAAATAGTAGTAGAAGGAATTGAAGAAGTAAATTAGAAATAGTAGTAGAAGGAATTGAAGGAGTAAATTAGTAGCAAGCTGGACTGGGGGAAAAAATTAAGAAAATAAAGTTTGATGCTAATAGTATTTTAAAATATTTTTATTATTTTATAATAAATAATAATATTTTAATTTTTTATTTATATTTTAAAGTACTTCTTTATTATTCTTTTTTCACTTGTTGTATTAGAGAAAAAAAGCCCCATTGGGCTTCCCAACTGTGTATCCAAGAAGTAGCAGCTGTGTGCCAAGTTTGAATTTACTCCTGAGTGTAGGACCAGGCTTTGGAGAGGCTGGGAATGACTGGGAATATTTCACTTCTGAGTAACAGCTGTGAGGCACAAAGGTGGTGTGAAAGTTGTTGTCACGGGAGATTTCTCTATATTTGAGCTTATCCAGGGATTATTTCTGGTGGATTATCCCACTTTACATGGAAAGGCAGGATTTTCTAATGGTTATTCTAATGACTGCCAAATTCCTGGGTTTTTTAGTGTGTTGTGAGGCAGGACTGTGTAATACCCCGTGGAAATTGCACTGTTAAATTCAGTGTATTACCCAGAAACGGGGAGCTCTGGGGAGCAGCATTTCCAGGGACAGGATTTTAGCAGTGGCTGCAGAGCCACCATCTGGATAAATCCTGCCACAAAGCAAAGGTTGTGTGAAATTGTTTCTAAATCAAGCAGGACTGGCTGGGGGCTGAGATGGGAGCCTGTCCTAATTAATCTGTTCATTAGGGATTGGATAAATCACAACAAATTAATAACAACATTTATTTTCCACTTCTGTTTAGAGGGATTGGAGTATTTCTGGACCTGTTCATTTGTCTCCATCTATGAGTTTCCCTGAATTAACAAACAGCATGTTCTCATCATACCTCTCATCCAATTTTCTTCACACTGGAGATTATTTTCTGGTCTCACCAGTGCTGAAATTGTGTGTTCAGAAAGCAGACTCAGCTGTGGCAAACATTCCCCCAAGGAATTCATCCATGGAGCCCCTCACCTGTGGCTGAAGGAGTTGAGTGGGATCAGGAAGCCCTAAAAGTGTGTGCCAAAGGGACTCAGAGCTTTCTGCTGTTACTGGGCTGCTTGTTGTCAAAAACTTTTCCTCTTTGTTATGAATTTTCCTCTTATCTCTGGGAATACTCCCAGGATTGTTTCCTCAGTGTCCTCAGATGGCTTTTTTAATGGAGGGACCATTTTTGCCCTGATCTCTGGTGTTGTCTGTGAACCATGGCTGAGTGTAGCCATTCTGTTGCTGAATATTTGGCGTGCACAAGTTGTATTTTCTTCTTCTTTTTGCATCAAAACTGAACATTCAGTGCTAAGGTGATGGAGAGTATAAAACAGGGTTTAAATAAATTTAAATTTCAAGCAAGTATTGCTTTTACTTTTAGCTTCCTTCTGCCATGAGGTGGAAAAAAAACCAACATGATATCAATTTGACCTGAATTTTATATCGATTTATCTTCTGCTTTGCTTCCTTGCAGGTCCAGGATGGAACATTCCTGCTCGCTCCTGCTGCTCTGTGTTAGTTTCATTTTTGCACGAGCTCTGCCACCCAATGGAACAGAACTGCCCAAAACAACCACAGCCACCAGTAAGGAGTGACCTGGGGGGCAGGATGGGCACGAACCCAAGGGGGTGTCCCTGGGGGCTCGGTCCTGGACGTGTCTGCAGGACTTTGGCCCCACTGACACAGCTGTGACGGTGCCAGGCGTCCTCTGGGCTTGGTTGGCACGTGGGTGGTGTTGGGGTTTCGCTTTCTGTTTGCTGTGGGAGGGGAAAGCACGGCGGAGATGGGGGAGCTGCAGGGCCCAGGAGCTGCCGGGGGATCTGGGCACAGATAACAGGAAATGAATTTTCATTAGACACCAGGATGAATAGATTGAAACACCATGAGGAGCCTTGGGACATGTTCTGTGTTTTCATGTAAAGACTCAAGGAGGGTGTGGGGTGTTCTGTGGAGGGTCCTGCCAGGTAAGAAACAGGAGAGTTCTTGTTCCAGGAGCTGAGAGTGATCTTCTCATGATGCCTTGAGAAGGCTGAGCTGGAACACTGGAACAGAGGCTGGACAGAGCTCCAGAATAAAGCAGGGATTTACTCAAAGCATCTCCTCCATGGCTCCACCTTGGGCAGCACCAGAGCCCAGCCAGGGCTGCACCCAAGATGAACCAAAATGGCCCCAAAATGCACGGCCGGGCACGGGCTCTGTCCCTGGGATCAGTTCTGCTCCATTTGCACCTTGCAGTTCATTGTCCCATCCCAGCTTTAGCCCAGGCAGTCCCACCCTGCTTGTTTTTCTCTCTCCAGCCCACGGGGTTTGTGCTCCTGGGCTGAGATTTGGATCATTTGTCCTTGGTGCCCAGCTGGAGCAGGAATTGTTTTGTCTCCCTGCTCTGTGCACAGAGCTCAGCATCCCTGATGTGAGCCCAGCCCCACACACTAAAGCAGCACAGAATGGGAAACACAGAAAAGCCAAACCTGAGGCATCACTCTGGGCCACCACAGCCCCTCACATTCATCCTCATTTCCGTTTGTAGAATTTCTTCCTCCTCACACCCTCCCAGATCCACGTCCTGACCTGTGCCAGTCCTGGGGAGGGGCTTGTTCAGGGAATTTGGGGGCTTTGAGGAAATGCCCAAGGCCAGGTTGGACATGGGGGCTCGGAGCACCCTGGGGTGGTGCACGGTGTCCCTGCCATGGCAGGGGTGGGCTGGGACAATCTCTGAGGCCCCTTCCAGCCCAAAGCAGGCAGTGAAGCTGTTGGTGTCCCCTGTGAGCAATGTGACCACGTTTTGATGAGTGTTCAGGTCACTGCTGTTGACACCCAGTGCTTCATAGAAGGCTGATCTGTTGCTTTATTTGCTTTTAATCTGTCTGTGAACTTTACACCCCTGGGGAAGGAGAGGAATCAAATGCCAGGCTTGGCTCATGGCCCCTTGGATTGTTTTGGTTCTTGGTTAGTAATTTAATGGTTCTTGTAGTAATTTAAATGGAAATAGGGGAGATTTAGATATTGGGAAGAAAATGAGGGTGGGCAGAGCAGCTGTGGCTGCCCCTGGATCCCTGGCAGTGCCCAAGGCCAGGCTGGACACTGGGGCTGGAGCACCTGGGACAGTGGGAGGTGTCCCTGCCATGGCTGGGGTGGCACTGGATAATTCTGAGGGTGTTCCCATCCCAAACCAGTCTGGGATTTGCTGCTAATCCAGGTGTGAGCATTTGCCTTCTCCAGACTGTGACTGGGGCACTCCGGAGCTCGGTTGGGGAAGGGGAGGTTGGGGAACCAGGGGCTCACCATCCACCTGCAGTGAAATCTGAGTGTGGCTGTGCTGAGTGCTCCCAAAAAACCCAAATTATTCATAGAGAAGAGGCTTTAGCCGAGTGTGAATTTGCTAATGAATCAGTTTGAAGTATTGTCAAGTAGTTTTTGGTGCCTGCTTCTTGTCTGGCACCTGGAGCTGTAGAAAAACAAGTTACTAATATTGGGCTGAATATGTCAGAATGTGGGAATTGAGAAGGGGAAGTCACTTGTTGTTTTTATCACTTCCCAGAATCTTTATAACAAAGGGAGTTTTGCCATCAGTGTTGTTCATCTTCAGAGCTGAATTCCAAATTGTGTTGGATTTAGGTCTGATAATGTGGATAAGAGTAATCTGATCATCCCTATTTTAATTAAATCTTAATTTCAGTGATATGATTCAGAAATGATTGGTGTGACTAAACTGTTTTTCCTAAATATCAAAGCCTTGCTGGCTCTGCAGTGAGGAAGAATTTTGTCTGACAGGCAAGTTAGGTGCACCCTGAGAATTACATTGCTGCAGAAAGAGAACCAAGATAATTGGATTATCTAATAAATTTGATAGCCATTGAATTAATACAGCATTTTAAAATACAAAAATAAAGATTTTTGATTGAAGCATAAAGAAAACTCCATTTAACAGACTATGAAAAGAACTAAAAGAGCCTAAAAAAAATCAGCTTTCCTTTTGCATGCTAATTTGATGTGTGATCCCAAAAGATACTTTTGATTCTGAAAGGAATAGGTATAAATGATTTCATGCCATTATTTGAGCTGCTGCCTTGATTTTTTTCAAAGATTTGCTGAATTACAATGTCAGCTTTATTCTCATTTAAAACATGGTTACCTTGTCTGGATGGGTCGATTTTTAGCACTGCTGCCATTTTACCTCCTACAAGAACACCCTGAAATTGCAGCCATGAAATTGCTACCTTGAAATTTCCCTTTCAGAAAATGAGAATATTCTGGGATTTACTGCACTGCCATTTACTGGAAATTTGCCCTGATCTTTACTCCAGGCATTCAGCTGCATTAAATAAATATAAACCAGCAAACCACAGAAAGGTTTGGGTTGGAAGGGAGCATTTAGTTGTGACTTCCAAGCTAATATTTATTAGGATTTGCATAAATAAATGTATATTTCTTAATGCTCCCAGATCCTTGTTACAGAGTGTTTATTCATGATATTGTCCGTGACCATCCCCTAACTCCTGGTAATTCAAATATTTGTCAAATATTTGTAAATTCCCCAGGATTAATCATAGTCTCTGGATTGCTTTACTTCCTCTTGTGTTTTTACTTTTGGAGTTGTTGAACTGTGCAAGCAGCCTGGGAGCTGCAGTTGTAAACCTTTAAATACCTTTCCAAATGTTTACATTCCACTGCTATTTACTCCATGAGGGCTCCTGGTGCCTTTGAATCCTCCCAATCCCTTCCCATCACTGATGTCTGAGCCTTCAGAGGGGATGAATTTATCAGAGGAGTTCTGGTTAAAAGGCAGGAGAATGGAGCAGCTTTGGGGCTCCTGTTTAGTGCTGGTTCCAACTTCCAACCAGTCAGTGGCAATGTAAAAATAAGATTTTGTGTCTCTCCTCTCTGGAGAAACCCCAGCCAGGACACCGTGTCCAGCCCTGGGGATGAACCCAAATGTTCAGTGGGAACCAAATGAGTGGGAATGAGCCCAAATGTTCAGATGGAGGAAAGGCTGGGAGAGCTGGGATTGTTCACCTGGAGAGGAGAAGCTTTGGGGTGACCTCAGTGTGGCTTTGCAGGGCCTGAAGGGGCTCCAGGAGAGCTGCAGAGGGACTGGGGACAGGGATGGAGGGATGGGACACAGGGAATGGCTCCAGTGCCAGAGGGCTGGGCTGGATGGGATATTGGGAATTGGGAATTCCTGGATGGGATGGAATTCCCAGATTTGCTGTGGCTGCCCCTGGATCCCTGGCAGTGCCCAAGGCCAGGCTGGACATTGGGAGCACCTGGGACAGTGGGAGGTGTCCCTGCCATGGCAGGGGTGGCTCTGGGTGATTTTTAAGGTCCTTCCAGCCCAAATCATTCTGTGACTCTCTAACACCCAGAGGTGGAACTTCCCTGTGAGGCTCGTGGTGGTGATTTCATGGAGAAAATGAGGCAGCGTCAGGAAACTGAGCTGAGGAGAAGGAACCTGGCTCATTTCAGTTGGTATTTAAATGCCAGAGGGATTCTCTGCAGACACTCAATTCCAAGAATCAGTTTGCAAAGCAGAACTTCAGAAATAGGTGGTTTCAGGTCAGGGGGTGGACGGGGTGACCTTTAAAGGTCCCTCCAGGCCAGACTCAGAGTGTGTGGCTGCAGTGCCAGGGGGGCTGGGCTGGCTTTGCCCAGTGGGATTCAGCTCTGAGACGTTCAGCTCACATTTACTGCTGGTGCTGGTTCAGCTTCTCTTTTCCTGGCTGGGATGGAGCTTTCAGTGCTTGCCTGGGAATCACTTCTCCACAGACACCCCAAAAATGGTGCAGCAGCTCTGTGAAAGGAAGAGAGGGGTGATTTTTTTTTTAATTGTGTAATTGTCTGAGGGAAATTTTAACTCCCTCGTGGTGCAAACTTGTTGTTTCCCCTCTCATTGTCACAGAGCTAAAGAGAACCAACACAAACCCCCAAACCCTGGAGCATTCTGACATCTCAGGGTGACATTTCTGACCCCATGCAAGTGGCTGCGTTTTGTCTGTGAGGGACAAAACCACTGATTTTTTTTTATTTTTTTTTTTTTTGTGTTTGTTTCCTTGGCAGCCTTGGCTCCCAGGCAGAGCTGCAGAACACCCCACAGAAGGTGTTGGGTGGTTGTTCATGCTCACCCAGCCACTCCTTCCAGGAGTGATTTCCTGAACCCCTGCCAAGCTCCTGGCTGCAGTTTTGTCATGCCTGTCACTTTTATCTTTACACACCACCTAAAAGTCATCCCTCATGCCTTTTATTGCCTTCCCTGTCTCTGGGTTATGATGTTGATTTATGGGCCCTTTTTCCCTGTGTGTCCCCAGCTCACCCGTGCCTCTCCAGGAATTTTCCCCATGCCCTCACACCCTGAGAGTTTCCAGCTGCTCCCAACATTCAGGTGGTTTTGTAGCCATCAATTCTGGGCATTTGTTTGATCCACAGCAATCCTCTCTGGATTATTGCAGGTGGTTCTTACTCCTAAATATTTTTTTTTTTGAATCCCAGAATTGTTTGGGATGGAAGGGAAATTAAAAATCACCCAGTGCCACCCCAGCCATGGCAGGGACACCTCAGACTGTCCCAGGTGCTCCAGCCCCAATGTCCAACCTGGCCTTGGACACTGCCAGGGACGCTCTGGGAATTCCATCCCAGCCAGGAATTCCCTCCCAATGCCCCCATCCAACCCTTCTGTCAGTCAGCTCTCAAAGACCACTGTAGGAATGGCAAAAAAACCACTCCTTAAAGTGTGTAAACGTACTTTAAAAGAGAAAAAAAATCTCAAATACCAGCAGCAGCAGAAATTGGCTTAATTTTGGAAGAGTGGTTGTAGGGTTGTGTTTTGCTTGCTGAAGGTTCAGACTGGGAGTTTGGCTTCCTTAGATAAAACATGTTGGGTTTGTAATGATTTTAATCTGTTCTGTATTGAATTATTCAGTAGAAGGAAAAGGTTACAGAAGCATAATGAAAGTGAAAGGTAAAGAGACACTTGCACAAAACACTGGGAGCAGAAGGGTGAGACTCAGAGCTTGTAGCAGATATAACAAAGATGTTCTTTCATCTCCATTCTGAGAAAAATGTCATTATTCCTGCTTGTTCTTATATTTATATAGAATTTCAGTGAATAAAGTCCCTGGGGAAGGTGGCATTTTCTATATATATATATGAAAGGTGGTTGAGAAGCAGCTGATGTGCATGAGGGCACTGCAAAAAACCTTCAAATTCAGCTTGGTACCTTGTAGCTGTTCAGCTTTCTCTGATTACAGGGAAATTGAAAAATATCTTGGATTTTTTCAGCAGCAGTGGTTTGGTTGTGCTTTTGACAAGGGATAAAAAAATTTAAACATTTTTAAAAAATAAACTTTTAATTTTAGCTTTGCCTGTATCAAGTATTCTGAAGCTTTTAGTAAGCAGAGGCAGATATTTGGGCAGAATTTTTGGTGCCTTAAGCACAGTTTTTGTGCCTGATGAGGCAATCCACGTCTCATATTCCACATTTCTTAATTTCTATAATTGAAAACTTATCTTGGATTTCTCAGCAGCAGTGGTTTGGTTGTGCTTTTGACAAGGGATAAAAAAATTTTAAAAATAAACTTTTAATTTTAGCTTTGCCTGTATCAAGTATTCTGAAGCTTTTAGTAAGCAGAGGCAGATATTTGGGCAGAATTTTTGGTGCCTTAAGCACAGTTTTTGTGCCTGATGAGGCGATCCACGTCTCATATTCCACATTTCTTGTTGCATCCCCAGACTCCACCGAGGAGAACACCTTGCACAAGGAGCTGCTGACTTCCCTGCTGATCCTGGTGCTGGTGGTGATCATTTTCGTGGTGCTGGTGGGGTATTTTTTCAGGTGGGTGTTTTCCTGTGGGCTCAGCCCATCCTCTCTCTGAGCCCTCCCACGGAAGCAGAAGCGCGGCAGAGCCTCGTGCCTGCCCTGCTCTCCCTGCCAGCATGAACAGAAAGAGCCTCTCCAGGATTACCCTGTCTGTAAAAGGGGCCTGGGGGGAAATGCTGCTGCTTTCCCCTTGCCAGAGCTGTGGATTTGATGTGGTGCCTCTGTCGTTGCAGGTTCAGGAGACACAGGAAAGCTGTGGTCAACTCCGGGGACAAGAAGATGCCAAATGGGATCTTGGAAGAACAAGGTATGGGCAGATTTGCTTTCAAACTCTCACTTCTGTTTCTGTCTTTAATTCAAAGTTACTCAAGGTTTGCTGTTGTTTCTGATATAAGTGACAGGGCTGTTGTTAAAGAGAAAATAGTCTGAAAAAGCACAATCACAAATGGTTTGGGTTGGAAGGGGCCTTAAACTCAGCCAGTTCCAGCCCTGGTGCCATGTGCAGGGACATCTTCCAGCCCTTGGCTGTCCCCTCCACGCTGGCCTTGGACTGGAGATCCATATTTAGAAATCATCCTCAAGCAGTCTATGGAAAATCTTAACTTTCAGTTGCTGCTTTGAAATAGGTTTCACTTTGTGATGCAGCAAATGTTTCTGTATAAAACCTCCCTGGGCACTTTAGAGGTGTTTTACCAGGGTGCCAGCTGAGATCCACGTTTGTGACACTGTGATCTTTGTATTTGGAGAAGGAATTGCAGGATTTCTTCTTAAAATGGGGCAATAAGTCCTTAACACTGTGATCCTTATATCTGGAGAAGGAATTGCAGTGTTGTTTCTTCTTAAAATGGGGGAAAAGTCCTTAACACTTTGTGAGTGCACTGTGTGCTTTCTGAACGTGAGGCAAGGGGTTGAGATGGGGCAGTTTGAAACCAGAGGCACCAAAATAAAACTCTCTGTGGAGTTCCAAATGTGATGCCAGAGACACTGAAATAAAATTCTCTGAGCAGTTCCAAGTGTTTCCCCCTGGTCTGAGTTGTGCTGGGTTTGTTTCTGCCCCTGAGGAACTCCAGGCTGGCTCCTCTGTGGGGCCCAGCTCAAACCTGGGCTGGACAAGTTGTTCTAATCACAACCCAGAGAAAAATGATCAAGTTAAAGATAAAATAATCAATCTGTGGTTCGTGTCAGCCCCGCTTGACCATGTGTGAAGGGATGAGTGGGCTTAAGAGGGTGACAGACAGAGGAAAAGCCAAAAACCTAAAAATACCCATCAGCTTCCTGCTGGGGTGTTCCTGTGCACAGGGCAGCAGCTCCTCTTGGGGCACAGCTTCTGGTGGCTGCCAAGTTCAAGATAAATTATTTGTTATCATTATTATTAGCATTATATCCCCCCAAAATGAAATAATCTGGCAGCACCTCCTTGGTGACAGGTGCCAAAAGCTGTCCTTGCCCTGTCAGCAGAAAGAACCTTCTTTTCTGAATAAAATTTGGTCACTTTCTAATCCAGTGTGAACAGAGAAATCGTACATTTCACCAGCACTGGTTCCTCTTGATACCATTATGCTCTCAAAGCAACCACTTGGCCTATGATTTGGTGTTTTAATTTCCTCTGAATCCCCTTCAGCACCTCAGGGTGTCATGGCAGCAGTTTGCTCTGGCATCTCTCAGCACCAGGATGAATTTGTAGTGGGATCCGTGGCTGTGGCCGTGCCTTTAACACGGGCTGCCCTTGTGCTGACAGAACAGCAGCGGGTGATGCTGCTCAGCAGGTCTCCCTCGGGCCCCAAGAAGTATTTCCCCATCCCTGTGGAAAACCTGGAGGAGGAGATCCGGATACGCTCGGCCGACGAGGGGAAGCTCTTCAGGGAGGAGTTTAATGTAAGTTTATGCACGTGGATGGCTGAAAATGGAGGAAAAACCAAAATATTTGTATTAATAATTCTTGTGGTGATTGGTGCATGATTGGTGCTGTTCCTACAAGTTCTGTTGTGTGTGGGGACCCTTCATCTGGATAAAACCTGGAATTTTTATTGATTTGTGATGCTGAATTGTTATTATATGAACTGTTTGCCTCTTGCTAGCATTTTAAGGAAGTCTTGAGTGTTTGCCTGAAGCTGGAGGAGAGGAACATTGAATATAAACCTCTTCAGCCTTGATTTTCATGATGTTGCTGGGAGGTTTTGGGGAATCTGGGTGTTTCACCTCCATAGGAGGTATTTAGAGGAGAAGACACAGTGCAGCCTTAACATTGCCCTGGTGGGATTTGACTTTTTTTTTCCTGATAATTTGACTTTTTTCCTGATAATTTTTTGACTTTGTCTTGGTGAGATTTGACTTCTTTTTTGCTGATAATTTGACTTTTTGACCTTGGTTGCCATCCCAGCACTCCTCTCTTTGCAGCAGAGTTTCTGTGAGGTGTCAGCTCTCAGGTTTTCCTGTTGAGCGTGGCCTTGGGCAGGATTTTGTGGTTGTAGGGATGAGCTGCACATGGAGCCCGTGCTGAGCTCCTGCAGGATTCCTGTGGAGAAACACAACACCAGGAGCCTGAGTTTGGGGCTTTTTCCAGATTTTTTGTGAGTTCTCTTCACTTCCCTCCAGAGCAGAAGCAGAGCAGGAGTTTAAATGTCAGGCGTGGATTTGTGAGAGCCAAGGCACGTGTTGATTAGGCAGGCTGTTGAGCTACCTTCTTAATTGGGAGCATATTTAGAGCTGCAGTTTGGCTGATGGTAAATTTAAACTACAGACTTTTGCCTTATCAGACAGGGAGCATTGTGGAAATTCTCCTCAGAGCTGAAAATGAAAGTGAGGACCAGCCTGACGCGGTGTGCGCTGGTGAATTTTGACTCTGCTGATGAATTTGCTCTGAGGTTCAGAGTGAAACAAACCATCTGTTTGCATTTTTCAACCCCTCTTTGCTTTGGTAATTTTCTGCCCCATGCTGTGAGCGTGTGGGATTCTGTCCACACCCAAAAACCTGCGGTTTGATGCCCAAAAATGAGCAGTGGTGGGGTTGATGCTCAATGTGGTTTTTCCTGTGTGGTGGATGAGGTGTTGGCTTCAGCCTGGGAGGGCTGGAATTGTGCCAGGCCAGGTTGGACATTGGGGTTTGGAGCAGCCTGGGACAGGGAAGGTGTCCCTGCCATGGCACTGGGTGGGATTTAGAAGATCCTCCCATCCCAAACCACTCCCTGATTCTCTGGTTCTGGGCCTCAGCCCTGCCCTGGGGATGCTCCAGGGGTCTCTGCCCACTCCACACCCCACATGGGAGTGCAGATACAGGAGCTCCCGTGGGAATTGGGGATAAATTTGGGCTGAAAATGGTGAGTTCTGGGAGCCAGGCACATGCACCAACCTGAGGAGTTTGGTCCTGAGTGATTTTTTTGGTAAAAAGAAACCAGATGTTAAAAGATGAAAACACCCAGCAGGGAGAAAACAGTTTTGAGCAGAGTTCCTGACTTTGAGGCCAGTTCTCTTGGATTTATGTGCTAATGGTGTTCTCCAGCAGCTTTGATTTTGTCCTTAAAGCCTGCATGACCCTTAAGAGCTCCATTGCACCCCTTGGACACTCAGCAGATCAGCTCCTTCTTTTTTGTGATTCCTTTGTGAACACTGGGCACTGGAAGAGTGTGTTCTTTCTTCACAGTAAAAAAGAACAAAAAATTAAAATAAAATTGATTCCTTTCTGTAGAGCCCCACCTCTGTTGATCATCCCTGGAAGTTTGGGATTACCACCTTGATTTTCAGATTAATTACTGAAAAGCTTCCCCTAAGAGCTTTCTTTTGAAATTTGAATTCTGGCTTGATTAAGACACCCCTGTGGCTCCTCCAGTGCTAAAAAAAGGAGGAAATGTGCTGATCCTGAGCCTCTCAGAGCTCCAGTGGGGTTTTGGGGTCACTGCCTGGGGTGGGGTGGCACAGATGAGGCAGGATCAGTCAGCTCCTCGTGATTCGGGGTGCAGGGAGGGTGGATTTGGGAGGAAGGATGTGCTGAGGAGCAGCAGGGTGAATCATTCATTCACATCCTCCCCGTGGGTGCAGCAGGAGCTGGGCTCTGCTCTGGGCTCAGCAGCAGAGATCTGGCCAAAATTAATTCCTTTTAATTAATTCCTGTTTATGGATTTTTCATTTCAGCCCTGACCCCCCCCCCCCCAGCACACAGGAAACCCTGAACTTGTGGGCTTGTCACAGATATCTTTTATGAAAAATTCTTTCCTGAGGATTTTTCCTCCTGAGAAGCTGAGAGGCCTCAGGAACAAAATGTAAACATTGGTTGTCTGCTGCTGTGGGATGCAACAGGTGCATCTGGGATTGGTCTCATGGGGTTGTTTCTAATTCATGGCCAATCACAGTCCGCTGGCTCGGACTCTCCGTCCAAGATACAAACCTTTGTTATTCATTCCTTCTTTTTCTATTCTTAGCCAGCCTTCTGATGAAATCCTTTCTTCTATTCTTTTACTATAGTTTCAGTATAATATATATCATAAAATAATAAATCAGCTTTCTGAAACATGGAGTCAGATCCTCATCTCTTCCCTCACCCTGGGACCCCTGTGAGCACCATCAGAGTGGCCTTGGTTTGCTGGGGCTCTTGTGGCACCCAGAGCTGGGAATGGAAAAGAAAGGAGGGTGAAAGAGGGCTGAGGAGGAAAGCTGCTGTCAGGAAAATCCAGACCTTGTCTGGCTGTTCATTGAAAATTGGGTGCCTGACTTGAGGTTTGAAGAGATTGTGGTTGAAAAGATAATTATTTCATAGAGTCACAGAATGGTTTGGGTTGGAAGGAGCTCAAAGTTCATCCAGTTCCAACCCCTTGCCATGGGCAGGGACACCTTCCCCTATTTCTTTTTTGGTTTTGTGTTTCATAATTAACTTTAATCAGCAAAGTGGGCTGATAAAAAGCCACGAGCTTCATTCACATGAGGAATTAAGCAGTCTGCCAGCAGCCTTCTTCCTCAGCCCTCTTTCAGCCCCCTCACTTTTCCATTCACAGCCCCACAAACCAAGCCCAGGAGTGCAGGGTGGTGTTCCCTGTGTGCTGGGGGTCAGGGCTGCCCGTGCCCCCAGTGTCCCCCAGTG
Source organism: Zonotrichia albicollis (assembly GCF_047830755.1). Classification (NCBI taxonomy): domain Eukaryota; kingdom Metazoa; phylum Chordata; class Aves; order Passeriformes; family Passerellidae; genus Zonotrichia; species Zonotrichia albicollis. The sequence goes on from NC_133825.1 coordinate 48,678,956, forward strand.
TCCCCTGTGTCCCCCTGTGTCCCCCTGTGAGTTCTGGGGGATTCCAGCCCTGCTGTGCCCCATCCTGCCCACATTTGTCCTTTCCCTGTGTGACTCAGCCTGGCAGGGGTGGCACAGGGGGCACAAGGTGCTGCTGCCTCCCCACACTCCGGGATTTTACCTCACTGGGCTCCGCCCTGCTCCTCTGGGGCTTTTGGAGCTCAGCTTGAGGAACTGCCTAAAATCCACTTCAAAACTTCTCAAATTCAGTTCTGCTTTGGTCCATTTGCAGTGGCAGCATCTCAGCTGTGGAGGAGCTCACCTTGGGCACCTCCTTGCCTTCATCTTCGCCCTCCTCTCTGTTTTTTCCTTTGGTTTATTGCCCTCCATGGCTGTTGGGTTATTTTCAAGCCAGACTAAATTTACCTGCACTCAGAACTCAACTCACACTACATAAAAACCCTTAACTTTTTATGGGTTAAAATGATTTTAACCCAATAGTAACAAAATAGTTTTATTATTAATAAATAGTATAATAATATTATTTAATAATAATATGCAATAATATTATTTAACAATAATATGTAATATATTATATTGTATTATATTATATTACAGTATATTATATTACATCATACTATATAATATTTATTATATTATATAGTATATTATGTATTATATTATATATAATATTTATTGTATTTTATATATTATATTATATTATATTATATATATTATACATATAATTATATATAATTATATATAATTATATATATTTTAATAAAATTATATATTAAAAATATATATTAAAAATATATATTAAAAATATATTATATTATATTATATTATATTATATTATATTATATTATATTATATTATATTATATTATATTATATTATATTATATTTATTATATTATATTATGTTACACTATGTTATATTATGTTATATTTTTTATATTTTGTTATATTTTGTTACATTATGTTATGTTATATTTTGTTATATTTTGTTATGTTATATTATTAATAATAAAATTATATATAATATATAATGTGTAATTATATAAATAATTATATATTTTATATATATTATATATATTATATATATTATATATTATATAACACAATATATTATGTTATATATAGTATATTAACATTATATATAGTATTGTAAATATTATAATATAATATATTCTAATAATAAAAACAATAATATAATTATAAAATTATTATCATTATTTAGAATATAACAAATATATTATTTGTATATTTATATTTTATTTATTATAAATATAAATATACAAATATATATTTGTATATATACAAATATAGATATTTTGTATATTGATTTTTACTAAGTATAAAAATTAATATGATAAATTTATATTAATTTATTATATATTTTATTTTCCCTTCCTCCTTTTCACCAGGTGCAGGGCTGAGCAGGATGTTGGGTTTGTGATGCCCTCAGCAGTGGATGAGGGCTCAGCCCAGCCCCTGTGCTGCCCTCAGTGCCTCTGAGTCACCGTGGCAGATGGCAGCTCCAGGCAGCAGCTCAGACTTGAACAATTCGCTAAATAACTGTGATCTCGGAGGGGAGAGATTCCTGCTCTCTCCCCAGCTGCTGAGCTCCTTGTCTGGAGTCAAACCTGCCAGGATAGGGAGGAATTCAAGTTACTGGGGGGGAAGAAGTTGAGATATATTTAGTTTTGTTGGATGCAAATTTTCCCTTAGCTGCGTGCAGTCAAAATTATTTGTTTTCTAACACATTGACTCTGTATGTTTTTTTTTTTCAGTCATTAACGTCTGGATATGTGCAGGGAACATTTGAAATGGCAAATAAGGAGGAAAACAGGGAGAAGAACAGATATCCCAACATCCTGCCATGTAAGCCATTCACTTTCCTTTTAAACCAGAGAATTCATTTTGGCACTGAGCAGGCTGCTGGTGCAGCTCCTGTGCTGAAAATACTCAAATAACAACAATTGCACTGGTCAGAAATGCTGCTCATGTGGTTTGGGAACTCTGTGCTTTTCCAGCCCTCCTGCTTTCCAGGAATTACCATATTTCAGATTTACTAACTTGCCAATGTCCTTCTTTTCTTTCAGATGATCATTCCAGAGTGATTTTGACCCAAATTGATGGAGTCCCACCTTCAGACTACATCAATGCATCGTACATCGATGTGAGTTGAGGGCTGCCCACAGCTGGCCAAACTTTGGCCATTAAAGAAGTAACTCTCTGCTTTACACCTTGGCCTTTCACCTTTTAACTGCTGTGGCATTTATTTCCACAGGGCTACAAAGAAAAGAACAAATTTATAGCAGCACAAGGTAACTCCTACTCGTGTCTCTCTCCTCTGTAGCTCAGGGCTGAGCACATTTAATGACAGTTGTGGTGGAGAGGTTGTTTTGAGCTGCAGGTGGTGGTCAGGGGGAGGCTGGGCTGGGAGGTTGCAGCTGAGATGAATTTGAGATGGGTGTGAGGTGACAGCTGCCTCCAGGCACTTCTGTAGGTTCTGCTCTGGCAGGGGCTCATTTCCCCTCCTGACCCTCTCTGCTGGAAATAGGAGTTAAAGTAGTGAAAAGATTAAATAACATTTAAGATTTAATGTGTTAGAGACTATTCCAGTGCCTGAAGGGGCTCCAGGAGAGCTGCAGAGGGACTGGGGACAAGGATGGAGGGACAGCACACAGGGAATGGCTTTAAGCTGAAAGTGGGTGGATTTAGATGGGATATTGGGAAGGAATTGTTCCCTGTGAAGATGGGGAGGGCTGGGATGGAATTCCCGGAGCAGCTGTGGCTGCCCCTGGATCCCTGGCAGTGCCCAAGGCCAGGCTGGACACTGGGGCTGGAGCACCTGGGACAGGGGAAGGTGTCCCTGCCATGGCAGGGAATGGAAAGTAAATGATTAAATGATTTAGATGATCTTTAAATTCCTTTCCAACTCAGACCATTCTGTGATTCTATGAGTGCTATTTCAAGAGAGGAGATTCCTTCTAAAAATGTAGATTTGGGTGCATGATGATGTAAAAGAAAACAAGGGGGGGGGTTATTTAGTACATAAATATAGAAATTTGGTAGATTCCAAAGCTGTGCAGGTGTAGCAGACACAGCTGTGGGTGGGTGCCCAGGGACTGCTCTGGGATCTGCCCCATCCTCTCCTCAGCATTTCCCTGCTCTGTCTGCAGGACCCAAGCAGGAAACAGTCAATGACTTCTGGAGGATGATCTGGGAGCAGAAATCAGCCATCATTGTCATGTTGACCAACCTGAAAGAAAGGAAGGAGGTAAGGAGCTTTCACCCTGCCCTGGATGTCCCTGTGCTGCTCAGGCTCTGACCAGGTGCATTTCTCACCACTTCCTGCCCTGGCCCCTGTCAGCACAGCTGAGTTTCTGCTCCAAAATGCAGTTTTCATTTCTGAAATACCCATTTATGTCAGGTGATCTCAGGAGAAAATTCTGATGGCCAGTTGTGCCCTGCATAGCCCAGGGCCACAGGAAAACTCCTGTGGTTTTATAAGGCTGCACTTGTGGATGGGATTGATTAGGAATGAAGATAAAAACTCGGCTCATTTTCCTGAATATTAGGTTTCAAAATGCACAGTTTGTCAACTAAACAAAGAGAAATGAAGGCTTCTATGTTGTGAGGGTGCTGCTGTTCCTTCCTGTGTCCCATACCTCCCTTGAGGATGGGCATTCCTTGTTTTCCTCCTGGATTTGATTTTCCTGCACTTTCACTGCTGCTTGATGAAGCTCAAACAGCAAAGCCAGGCCATGAGGGCCAATTCCCAGTGGGAGCAACCAGAACTGCTAAATCTGAATATTCCTGATGGCTCCAAAGCAGAACTGCTTTGAATTTCTCAGTGTCTGCAGCTAAGGCTCCAAATCAGAGTGAAAACCCCACAGTTGGACGCCCTGGAACAAAGCTGCCAAACTGAAACAAAAGCTGTGGGGGCTGAGCTGGTTAAAAAACAATTCAGAGCTGTTCTCACCTGCTCTGCATCGATTTGAGAGGCAGTAGCAGGGTGCTGAAGTTGTGCCAGACAAGGAGCTCTGCACACTCACAGCTGTGCTCACCTTCCCTGGATCCAGCCAGGAGAGCGTGGCACTGAAAGCAAAGGCAGGGGGATGAAATTCCCTGGGTTTGGCTCTGAGATCCCCTGGGTTTTGTTGTGAAATTCTCTGGGTTTGGTTCTAAAATTCCGTGTGTTTGATTCTGAAATTCCCTGGGTTGGTTGTGAAATTCCCTAGGTTGGTTGTGAAATTCCCTAGGTTTGCTTCTAAGTTTGCCTGGGTTTGGTTCTAAAGTTCCCTTTGCCTGGTTCTGAAATTCATTGGTTTTGGTTCTAAAATTCCCTGGGTTTGGCTGTGAAATTCCCTGGGTTTGGCTCTGAAATTCCCTGGGTTTGGCTCTGAAATTCCCTGGGTTTGGTTCTAAGATTCCCTGCGCTTGGTTCTGAAATTCCCTGGGTTTTATTCTGAAATTCCCCATTCTTTGCTCTGAAATTCCTAGGGCTTGGTTGTGAAATTCCCAGAGTTTGGTTGTAAAACTCCCTATGTTTGCTTCTAAGATTCCCTGGGTTTTGTTCTAAAATTCCGTGTGTTTGATTCTGAAATTCCCCATGCTTGGCTCTGAAATTCCCTGGGCTTGGTTTGTGGAATTCCATGGGTTTGGCTCTGAAATTCTGTGGGTTTGGTTCTAAAATTCCCCGTGCTTTGCTCTGAAATTCCGTGTGTTTGGCTCTGAAATTCCCTGGGTTGGTTGTGAAATTCCCTAGGTTTGGTTCTAAGTTTGCCTGGGTTGGGTTCTAAAGTTCCCTTTGCCTGGTTCTGAAATTCATTGGTTTTGGTTCTAAAATTCCCTGGGTTTGGCTGTGAAATTCCCTGGGTTTGGCTCTGAAATTCCCTGGGTTTGGCTCTGAAATTCCCTGGGTTTGGCTCTGAAATTCCCTGGGTTTGGCTCTGAAATTCCCTGGGTTCGGTTCTAAGATTCCCTGCGCTTGGTTCTGAAATTCCCCGGGTTTGGTTCTAAAATTCCCTGTGCTTTGCTCTGAAATTCCATGTGTTTGGCTCTGAAATTCCCTGGGTTTGGCTCTGAAATCCCCTAGGTTTGGTTGTAAAATTCCACGGGTTTGATTCTAAAATTCCCTGGGTTTTGTACTAAGATTCCCCGGGTTTGGCTCTGCAGTTCCCTGTGTTTGGTTCTGAAATTCCCTGGGTTTAGTTTTGAAATTCCCCATGCTTGGCTCTGAAATTCCTGGGGCTTGGTTGTGAAATTCCCAGAGTTTGGTTGTGAAACTCGCTGGGTTTGGCTCTGAAGTTCCCTGGGTTTGGCTCTGAAATTCCCTGGGTTTGGCTCTGAAATTCCCTGGGTTTGGTTCTAAGATTCCCTGGGTTTGGTTCTGAAGTTCCCTGGGTTTTATTCTGAAATTCCCCATTCTTTGCTCTGAAATTCCCAGAGTTTGGTTGTGAAATTCCCAGAGTTTGGTTGTAAAACTCCCTATGTTTGCTTCTAAGATTCCCTGGGTTTTGTTCTAAAATTCCATGTGTTTGATTCTGAAATTCCCCATGCTTGGCTCTGAAATTCCCTGGGCTTGGTTGTGGAATTCCATGGGTTTGGCTCTGAAATTCTGTGGGTTTGGTTCTAAAATTCCCCATGCTTTGCTCTGAAATTCCGTGTGTTTGGCTCTGAAGTTCCCTGGGTTTTGTTGTGAAATTCTCTGGGTTTGGTTCTGGAATTCCCTGGGTTGGTTGTGAAATTCCCTAGGTTTGGTTCTAAGTTTGCCTGGGTTTGGTTCTAAAGTTCCCTTTGCCTGGTTGTGAAATTCATTGGTTTTGGTTCTAAAATTCCCTGGGTTTGGCTGTGAAATTCCCTGGGTTTGGCTCTGAAATTCCCTGGGTTTGGCTGTGAAATTCCCTGGGTTTGGTTCTAAGATTCCTTGTGCTTTGCTCTGAAATTCCCTGGGTTTGGCTCTGAAATTCCCTGGGTTTGGCTCTGAAATCCCCTAGGTTTGGTTGTAAAATTCTATGGGTTTGATTCTAAAATTCCCTGGGTTTTGTACTAAGATTCCCCGGGTTTGGCTCTGCAGTTCCCTGTGTTTGGTTCTGAAATTCCCTGGGTTTAGTTTTGAAATTCCCCATGCTTGGCTCTGAAATTCCTGGGGCTTGGTTGTGAAATTCCCAGAGTTTGGTTGTGAAACTCGCTGGGTTTGGCTCTGAAATTCCCTGGGTTTGGCTCTGAAATTCCCTGGGTTTGGCTCTGAAATTCCCTGGGTTTGCTTCTAAGATTCCCTGAGCTTGGTTCTGAAATTCCCCGGGTTTGGTTCTAAAATTCCGTGTGTTTGGCTCTGAAATTCCGTGTGTTTGGCTCTGAAGTTCCCTGGGTTTGGCTCTGAAATTCCCCATGCTTGGTTGTGAAATTCCCAGAGTTTGGTTGTAAAACTCGCTGGGTTTGGCTCTGAAATTCCCCATGCTTGGCTCTGAAATTCCCTAGGTTTTGGTTCTGAGTTTCCCTGTGTTTGTCTCTGAAGTTCCCCGTGTTTGTCGCTGAAATCCCATGTTTTTTGTGCAGGAGAAGTGTTTCCAGTACTGGCCGGACCAGGGCTGCTGGACGTACGGCAGTGTCCGTGTGTCCGTGGAGGATTCCATGGTGCTGGTGGATTACACCGTCCGCAAGTTCTGCGTGCACTCGGTGAGGCTGCTCCGGGCTCCCCCCTGCCCTGGGGCATGGAGAAAATCCCAAATGTTCCTCGCAAGGAATTGAGGCTCTTTGGGAAATCACAGTTTCAGAAATTGGGCTGATTTCAGCCAACAAACACATTGGGATTTAGGCTAAATAACTGTGTGCTTGTTGGGTTTCCTATTGTAAATTCACTTCTACCAACTGTTAATCATAAAGATTTTAATATATTTATGTTACTTCTAACTGCTTTTAAAACAACTACACGGTGATTTAGGCTAAGTAACTCTGTGTGGTTCTTGGGTTTTGCTATTGTAAATTCATTTTTACCATCTATTAATCACAAGGATTTTAATATATTTGCAATCACTTCTACCTACTTCTAAAACACCCTCATAGTGATTTAGGCTAAATTACTGTGTGGTTGTTGGTTTTGCTATTGTAAATTCATTTTTACCATATATTAATCTCAAGGATTTTAATATATTTATAATCACTTCTAGGTACTTTTAAAACACCCACATAGTGATTTAGGCTAAATATCTGTGTGGTTGTTGGGTTTCCTATTGTAAATTCACTTCTACCAACTGTTAATAATAAAGATTTTAATATATTTATGTTACTTCTAACTGCTTTTAAAACAACTACACAGTGATTGAGGCTAAGTAACTGTGTGATTGTTGGTTTTGCTATTGTAAATTCACTTTTACCATATATTAATCACAAGGATTTTAATATATTTACAATCACTTCTACCTACTTCTAAAACACCCGCATAGTGATTTAGGCTAAATAACTGTGTGGTTGTTGGTTTTGCTGTTGTAAATTAACTTTACCAATTGTTAATCATGAAGATTTTAATATATTTACAATCACTTCTACCTACTTCTAAAACACCCGCATAGTGATTTAGGCTAAAAAACTGTGTGCTTGTTGGGTTTCCTATTGTAAATTAACTTCTACCATCTATTAATCACAAGGATTTTAATATATTTACAATCACTTCTAGCTACTTTTAAAACACCCACATAGTGATTTAGGCTAAATATCTGTGTGGTTGTTGGGTTTCCTATTGTAAATTCACTTCTACCAGCTGTTAATCATAAAGATTTTAATATATTTGTGTTACTTCTAACTGCTTTTAAAACAACTACTTAGTGATTTAGGCTAAGTAACTCTGTGTGGTTGTTGGTTTTGCTATTGTAAATTCATTTTTACCATATATTAATCACAAGGATTTTAATATATTTACAATCACTTCTAGCTACTTTTAAAACAACTACATAGTGATTTAGGCTAAGTAACTGTGTGATTGTTGGGTTTTGCTATTGTAAATTCACTTTTACCATCTATTAATCACAAGGATTTAATATATTTACAATCACTTCTAGCTGCTTCTAAAACACCCTCATAGTGATTTAGGCTAAATAACTGTGTGGTTGTTGGGTTTTGCTATTGTAAATTAACTTCTACCATCTATTAATCACAAGGATTTTAATATATTTATAATCACTTCTAGCTACTTTTAAAACACCCGCATAGTGATTTAGGCTAAATATCTGTGTGGTTGTTGGTTTTGCTGTTGTAAATTCACTTTACCAATTGTTAATCATGAAGATTTTAATATATTTACAATCACTTCTAGCTACTTTTAAAACAACTGCATAGTGATTTAGACGAAATAACTGTGGTTGTTGGTTTTGCTGTTGTAAATTCACTTTTAACATCCATTAATCAAAGGATTTTAATATATTTATAATCACTTCTAACTGCTTTTAATATAATAGTTGTGATCTGTCCCCTGTGGAACTTGGATTCTCACATCATCATTTATTAATTACATTTTCATTTATGATCAGTGTAATAAATATATTATAGTTTTAACTATTATTTTAAATTATTTTCTATTATTTTATTATCGTTTTAACTATATTATCGTTTTAACTTTTGCAAAATATAGAATATTATGCATAAATGTATTATACATAAGTAAATATGTATGTATTATACATAAATAATACATATATGTATTATTTATGTATAATAATACATATTGTATTATATACGTAATAAATAATACCTATAGGTATTATACATAAATAAATGTAAATAATTATACATAAATGTTATACATTTCCCCTTTTACAAAAATAGCTATAACTGTCAAACAATAACTAATATTTTTGTTTTGTAACTAACAAACAATAAAAACAACTCAAATATATCTGTAAAATAACTAATACTGCCTATATACTTAAATAACATTTTAAAAAATATTGATAATTATCAACTATTAAAACCACAAAACCAACATGAAAAATGAGGTGTTAAACTCAGAATCTGGGTGTTCCTGCAGCTCCAGGAGGGATGCAAGGCTCCAAGGCTGGTCACACAGCTCCACTTCACCAGCTGGCCGGATTTTGGGGTGCCTTTCACGCCTATTGGCATGCTGAAATTCCTGAAAAAAGTCAAGACCCTGAATCCTGCCCATGCTGGACCCATTGTGGTTCACTGCAGGTATGTATGTGCTCCCCAGACCATTCTTGTGGCTTGGCCTGGAGTTATTTATATATATTTAGATTTTTTAAACATATTTTTATATATATTTTTAAGATTTTATATGTATTTTATTTATATATATTTATATTTATAGCTATATTTACTCACATATTTGTATTCAAGGGTAATAATCTGCTGAGTTTTTGAGAGCAGAGAGTAAAAACAATTTCCAAAGCTCTGTCTTTGCTGCCAGTGTGATTCTCAAAACACAAGTTGTTGTTCTGCTGTTTGGGGCTTTTCTTTATGAGGGATCTCCATTGTTGGGTATAAATCTGTTCTTTGTCAGAAAAACAGACTGGTGATAGAAATCTGTGGCCTTTGCCACTCAGTGCTGCTCTGGGAATTCTTCCCCCACTTCTCCCACAGTCAAATTGCAGTTTCTAAATGGAAATCAGCCATGAAATGCCTGAAAAGTTTGGAAGAAAGGCTTGAATTCAAGAGACTCAAATGCTACAATTTTAAAAATGTGCTTCATCCCAATCCAGAACCAATTCCCACTCGTTGGTCACTCACACAGGCACATCCTGAACTGGTGAAATCTTTAATGAAACTAAAAGCAAACCCCCAGACAGTTTGAGGAGAATTATTGCAACCTCTGTAGCAGCTGTAAGCTCACCCCAAGCAGGAAGTGGCTTTTCAGGAGCAATTTTCTTTGCAAGGTTACAGTAAAAAGAGCACAAGAGCAGAGTGAAAAGAAAAGAAGAGCAGCTTTGTCTGCCTGGGTCTTGTTTTTGAGGCAAAAATATGTAAATTCCTGAATTTGTCTCTTTTTCCTTGCTATGAATACTCCCTGGAAATGTGTGTTAGAGAAAAAGAGGGTGTTTGTGCTGCTGGGATTCACCTTCTCCCCCAGGTGTCATGAATTAAAAAAACATTTAGATGGGAAAAGTGGATTTGAGTTGTCCCAGTTGAGGATATTTTTAAAGCCCTTTGCTGTGTGTGGAGCCTCATCCTGGGCTCGAGCTTTGTTTGGCAGCAGCAGGAAAGGCTGTGCTGGGTTTCACCAGCAGAACGAGAGCCAAAAGCAAGGAAAATACAAAATAATTTCACCAGAACCTGCAGAGATTTCAGTGCCAAGGGCCAGCAGGGCACACGAGGCCGCTGTGGGCCAGGGTGAGAAGGGGAGGAGGACAGAGGTGACACTGAGCTGCCGTCCCCCCTCAGGATGTGACACCAGTGGATGGCTGGGAAGAGGAAAGGGAAGCCATCAGCAGTGAGTAACCATCCATTTTTAGGGAGCCTGGAGGGAAATGTGCCCCAGCCAGCCTGGCCAAAAGCTCTGCAGTCACGTTTGGGAAGTGAATAAAACACTGACAGAGCATTGGGAAGTCAAGGAGGGAAAATGAGGAGTGGCAGGACTTCCTGCTGGTTCTTGTGTTCTGTAAGGTTTTAGAAATAGGTTTTTTTAGGAATAGAATTTTTTCAGTGGGTGGAGAAGGACTTTGAGGAATGGCTGAGTAAGGGATGCCACAAAGCAGGCTAAGGATGGAGGCACTGAGGAGGTGAAGATGGAGACACTGAGGAGGTGAAGATGGAGACACTGAGGAGGTGAAGATGGAGACACTGAGGAGGTGAAGATGGGGACACTGAGGAGGTGAAGATGGGGACACTGAGGAGGTGAAGATGGAGACAGTCAGGAGGGGAAGATGGAGACAGTCAGGAGGTGAAGATGGAGACAGTCAGAAGGGGAAGATGGAGACACTGGGGAGGTGAAGATTGGGACAGTGAGGAGGTGAAGATGGGGACACTGAGGAGGTAAAGGTGGAGACAGTCAGGAGGTGAAGATGGAGACACTGGGGAGGTGAAGGTGGAGACACTGAGGAGGTGAAGGTGGAGATACTGAGGAGGGGAAGATGGAGACATTGAGGAGGGGAAGATGGAGACATTGAGGAGGGGAAGATGGAGACACTGAGGAGGGGAAGATGGAGACACTGGGGAGGTGAAGATGGAGACAGTCAGGAGGGGAAGATGGAGACACTGAGGAGGTGAAGGTGGAGACACTGAGGAGGGGAAGATGGAGACCCTCAGGAGGTGGATGCCCAGGGTGGGGAAGTCACCAACTTCAGCAGGGATGGAATCCAGAGCTGCTCTGGGAACAGGGATGTGCAAAAAGGGACGATGGCTGGAAAGGGAGTGAGGAGCTGAGCTGGGCTGAAACCTCCAGGAGTGAGCAGTGAGGGACCAGTGGGAACTGGGGAGGGGAGAGCCGTGCTCAGAGGTGGCTGCCAGGGCTGTCAGGAGGAGAACAATCTGTTTTGAGTGGGAATTAAGGCATTAGGACATGAGGGAGATTCCTTGTGGTGCCAGAGAGCCAACAGGGATGGATCAGGAAGGGAATCTCCATCATCCTTCCAGACCTCTGGAATAGTGGAGCTCGTGGGTTTTGGTTTCCCTGCTGGTAAAGTGTGTGTGCAAATGAAATAATTGTACTATAAATACAGTAATTTTATTTTTCTGGTCTTATTGAAAGCCTGATGTAGCCTTGCTGAGAATTGCTTTGTATTTTTGAGCCTGTGAGGGGAGGGGGGACGTTTTTATCGTGTTCCTGGAGGTGTTTGTGGTCATTGCAGCCAAGCAAACTGCCCAGAGGTTAAAGGAGAGCTGCTGGTGACTAGTACAGGATGCCATGCCCTTTTCCTCTGGAAGGAAGAGCTGAAAGTCGCTGGAATTTTGTCATTTCTAACGGTTGTGCTCCCTCTTGTGGCTTTTAAGGGTATAAAAACCAAAAAGTGTTTAGGGATGGCAGCCGTGGGAAATGTGGAGCTAAAAATTCCTAAAAGAACAATTAAAATTTTCATCTCTTCCCTTGTCCTGAAGACCCTCAAACACCACCACAGACACATGCTCAACAACAGGTGCAGCAAGCAGAGATGAGAATTGTTCTAATTTTAAAGTTTTATAATTTTATAGTTTTAGTATATAATTTTCTTTCAATATAATATATACCATAAAATAATAAACCAGCCTTCTGAAACATGGAGTCAAGATTCTCATCTCTTCCCTCGTCCCTCAAACACCAGCACACACCTGTGCCCAACAAGAGGGGCAGCAAGTGGAGACAAGAATTTTTATAATTCTATAGTTTTAGTATATAATTTTCTTTTAATATAATATATACCATAAAATAATAAATCAGCCTTCTGAAACATTCAAGATTCTCATCTCTCCCCTCATCTTGGGGACCCTCAAACACAACCACACACCTGTGCCCAACAGCAGGTGAAGCAAGTGGAGATGAGAATTGTTCTAATTCTATAGTTTTATAATTCTATTGTTTATAATTTTCTTTTAATATAAATATACCATAAAATAATAAATCAGCCTTCTGGAACATGGAGTGAAGATTCTCATCTCTTCCCTCATCCTGGGGACCCTCAAACACCGCCACACACACATGTTTACAACAGGTGCAGCAAGTGGAGATAATAACTGTTCTAATTCTATAGTTTTATAATTCTATGGTTTTAGCATATCATTTTATTTTAATATAATATATACCATGAAACAATAAACCAGCCTTCTGCAACATGGAGTCAAGATTCTCATCTCTTCCCTCATCCCTCAAACACCACCACACACACACCCGACAGCAGGTGCACCAAGGGGAGATGAGAATTGTTCTAATTCTTTCCTCTGAGCTTTCTCACAGTAAAATGCAGTTATAGAAGTGTCTGTGTGTGCAGAGGGTGTGTGTGACCGGGTGTTTGTCCCTCCCCAGCGCGGGCGTGGGGCGCACGGGCACCTTCATCGTCATCGACGCCATCATCGACATGATGCACGCCGAGCACAGGGTGGATGTCTTTGACTTCGTCTGCAGGATCCGCAACCAGCGGCCACAGATGGTCCAGACTGATGTGAGTGCGCTCCAGACACCCGGAATTCCAGATTTTACTGGATTTTCCAGAATTTACAGGGAGGGAAATGCTGCTGTGTTCCCGCTCCTTTGTGCTGGACAATTGGGAAATTGGGGCTTGGAGCAGCCTGGGGTTAGTGGGAGGTGTCCCTGACCTTGGCAGGGGTGGGATGGATGAATTTTAAGGTTCTTTCCAAGCCAAGTAATTCTGGGATTCTCTGCCCCTGGATCCCTGGCAGTGTCCAAGGCCAGGCTGGACATTGGGACTTGGAGCAGCCTGGGACAGTGGGAGGTGTTCCTCACCATGGCAGGGATGGGATGGATGATTTTTAAGGTCCCTTCCAACCCAAATCACTCTAGGATTCTCTAATTCAAAAATTCATGAAGCTCAGTGAAGGATGTGGGGTGGGACAGAAGATAAAGCAGAGAAGACCACTGTGAAACACTTGATTTTTAGGAGTCATTTCCAAGCTTTCCCATGCACACGAGAGTCAGAGAATATGAGTGGAAATGTGAGCAAAACAGGAAAACTCTGGTTTAGCATAATTTATTATTATGTTAATAATTAGGAGATTGTCACCAAACAGGGACAAGACAAGGAGCAGTGGTTTTGAAGTTAGATGGGATATTGGGAATTAGGAATTGTTCCCTGTGGGATGGAATTCCCAGAGCAGTTTGGCTGTCCCTGGATCCCTGGCAGTGCCCAAGGCAAGGCTGGAGAACCTGGGACAGTGGGAGGTGTCCCTGCCATGGCAGGGGTGGGATGGGTGGGATTTAAGGTCCCTTCCAAGCCAAACCATTCTGTGATTTTTAAAAAAAGTCCTAGAATTCCTCATTTCCCTCCCTTCCTCTTCCTCTCTGTCCCTTCAGATGCAATATTCCTTCATTTACCAAGCCTTACTTGAGTACTACCTCTACGGTGACACGGAGCTGGATGTGTCATCCCTGGAAAAACACCTCCAGACTTCCCAAAATGCAGCCCCAAACCTGGTCAAAATAGGGCTGGAAGAGGAATTTAAAGTAAGTATGGAAATCTCTCCCATAGGATTTCCAAGATGCAAGCCAAGAGGATAAAAGTGTAGCCTTAAAGGTGCATAAAAGGGAAGGAGTTGTTTTATGTGGTGTTTGTTGTGAATGGGGCCTTGCTGAACATCCTGTTCCCTAAATTCAGATTTTAATCTCATTCCCTCATTCAGAGCTGTGTCACTCCCTGGCCTTCCCCTAAATGCCTTTTGTTTGCTTATAAAGAGAAGTGCAGTGATTCTCTGGGTGTGGTGCAGGGTGCCAGATCAGATAATGCTGGATGGAGACTGGATGAGGTGCTCCTAATCTCCATCCCAGTGGGATTGTTAACTCTGAGGTGTCTGACAGCAGGAAATGTACAGGGCTGGAGAAAAATCTCAAAAAAACCCCAAAAAATCTCATTTCACATCAGTGGAGAAACCCCAGCTGAAGAAAACCACACTGGCTGCGTGTGATTATTGTTTTAGTTCCCTGAAGGAATAGTTAGATTTTTTATGATTTTCCTTATGGTAAAATATTTATTTTATATAGTTTTAAAGTAATAATTGACATCTAGGTGTTAAATGGAGTTCTCTCTTTGCTTTAAAGGACTAATTTAACCAGAAATTGGGAACTGGGTAAAGAAAATGATGTAAAAATAAATTTTGATGATAGAGCAACAAGTTCCAAAATCAGCAGTGTTGAGGGAAGGAAGATTAGGTGGGATACTGGGAAGGAATTTTTGGCTGTGAGGGTGGGCAGGCCCTGGCACAGGGATCCCTGGAGGTGTCCAAGGCCAGCCTGGCACAGTGGGAGCTGTCCCTGCCATGCCACTGGATGGGATTTAAAGCCCTTTCCCACCCAACCCATTCTGGGATTCTGTGAAGTTTTTCCTTCTCAGTTTCCGTAGCCAGGGCAGTGCAGTGGCTGCAGCTCCCTGTGAGCCTGGCAGGGATTTTTACCCCACAAAGGCTCTGCAGGATGTGCTGGCCCCACTCCTGCCCATGCTCACCCCCGTGCTCTCTGCAGAAGCTGACCAACGTGCGCATCATGAAGGAGAACATGAGGACCGGCAACCTCCCAGCCAACATGAAGAAAGCCAGAGTCATCCAGATCATCCCCTGTAAGAGCCCAGCTCCTCCTCCTCCCCAGGGAAGTGCCAGCAGTCCCTGCCAGAGCACAGCTCCCCTGACAGACTGTCCTCTCTAAAAAATCCAGTGAATTGGTTGTACTGAATCACCCTAAAATCTGCTACAGTCAGGGATTCGGAATTAAATAACTCGGCAGTTTCACCTGTTAAACCACCCCTTTCCTGTGTGGTTCCACACACAGTGTTCCATTTAATGTTTGCACCTGAAAACAAACATTTCACAGAAAAGATTGGGTGGGGTTTGTTCTTCTGTGGGCAGTTGGCAAAAATAAGACTGGACTCAAAATTAATCCCAGACTTTTTTACTGGACTCAAAATTAAGCCCAGACTTTTTTTACTGGACTCAAAACTAAGCCCAGCCTTTTTTTTCCAGATGATTTTAACAGAGTGATTCTGTCCATGAAAAGAGGGCAGGAGTACACAGATTACATCAATGCTTCCTTCATAGATGTAAGTATACAACATTTTCATGCCTTTCCTTTCCAAATCCAAGATTTTGCTGCTGACAGGTCTTTTTAAAGAGGCACAATCAGCTTGGCTCGCAAAGAACATGAGCTTTGTTTGTGGGAGTTTCCAAATGCATTTCTTATCTGGTGTTTTTAATTTCAGCTTAAATGGTTGTGCAATTTAAACCTTGTTGTTAGATTTATAAACCAAACCATTTATTCAATTCTGACCAAACAAATCAGCTGCACAATTATAGCCAGTGATTGCACTATCTGGGTCAGGTTAACAGGTGTAAATATTTGTTTTTGTGAGAAACAGAGAAGTCAGTGTTGAGCACAGGGAAAGCTGTGACACTGTCTGGCAGCCAGGCTTTACTTTGGCAGAGCTGGATGAATTCCAGACTTTCTTCCCAGCTTCCTGTTGGAAGCTGAGCATGGGATTGTGCCTTGTTTCTGTTGAAATGTGAGAATTAATCATGTCCTTAAGCAGTGAAACCACGTTAGTGACTGAGGGCTGTGGGTTCCACACAGATCCCACCTGCATGGGAATAAGGAGGGGCTGGATGTGGCCTCAGAGCCTTGGGGTTGGGTCACAGGTTGGACTTGATGGTCTCAGAGGTGTTTTCCAACCTCATTGATGCTGTGAAATTAAACTGGAGCCCAAAACTTGAGGCAGAAATTCATTCTGGAGGAAAGCTGGGAGCTGCTGTGTGACGGTGTTCACAAGGGTCTGAGGATGAGGGAAGAGACGAGGATCTGATTCCATGTTTCAGAAGCTGATTTATTATTTTATGACATATATTACATTAAAACTATACTAAAATAACAGAAGAAAGGATCTCTTCAGAAGGCTGGCTAAGAATAGAATAGGAAAGAATGATAACAAAGGTTTGTGTCTCGGACAGAGAGTCTGAGCCAGCTGGCCTGTGATTGGCCATGAATTAGAAACAACCACAAGACCAATCCCAGATGCACCTGTTGCATTCCACAGCAGCAGATAACCATTGTTTGCATTTTGTTCCTGAGGCCTCCCAGCTTCTCAGGAGGAAAAATCCTGAGGAAAGGATTTTCCATAAAAGCTGTCTGTGACACTGCTGTTGTGGTGATCCTGTGAAATGTGCTCCTGCAGCATCTCATCCCCTCAGCCATGACTGGAGAAATTCACCTGAGCATTGTGAATTTGGGGCAGATTTTAGAACCTTGGAAAAGCTCTCTCAGACCACCGAGTCCAGCCATCCCTCAGCACTGCCCCATGTCCCCAAGTGCCACCTCCACATGGCTTTAAATCCCTCCAGGATGGGGACTCACTGACATTTTCTGTGGGGAAATTCCCAACTTGCACCTTCCCTGGTGCAGCCTGAGGCCGTTCCTGTCGCTCCCTGCGGGAGAAGCCCCCGTTTAAGCCGTGATGTCCCCATGACCCCTCCCTGTCCCTGTGTGACCCCTCTGTTCCCACAGGGCTACCGGCAGAAGGATTATTTCATTGCCACGCAGGGCCCCCTCCCTCACACGGTGGAGGATTTCTGGAGGATGGTGTGGGAGTGGAAGTGCCACACCATCGTGATGCTCACCGAGGTGCAGGAGAGGGAGCAGGTACGTGGGAAATGGGAACTGGGCTTGGACAGAGCTCTCAGGGCCTGGCACAAGGCTCACACAGTGTGCAGGCCCTGAGATGGGAAATGCTGACTGAGAGATGCCATGGAATAGGACAGGTGTTGTTGAGGGAGAAATGGAAATACAAACAAGTCTCAAAGGGTGGCCTTGCAAATAAGAGTGGGTACTTTGGAGAAATAGAACCATGGAAGATGCATTGGAATAGGAGCCACTGTCATAGCTGAGATGGAGACAATACAAAGCAACACACTTCATTTTCAGAAGGGTTCAAACTGGATTTATTCTAGCATTTTTATTCTAGCATTTTTATTCTAGAAAACTGGTTTTATTCTAGCATTCATGCTTTTTATACATTCTTACAAAACTCATCAATTTACACTTTACTCATTGGTCAGGAAAGGCAAACAAAGTGCTCATTGGAACAGAGTTACAGGTTTCTCTTATTTATCCTTCTTTCTTTCTTGGTTTCTGTGTCAACACCCTTGGTAGGAAATTCTTTCAGGGTAAACATGGATCAAACTTCTCTCTGGCTGACAGAAGTTGCTGTAAAACCTCTTCCACAAGAAGGGTAATTTTAGAATGACTTTAAGGCATTTGCAGCATGGTGTGGCAAAAGCTGATAGGCCAAGAAACCCTTATAATGTATTCTAATTAGGAAATAGCTTCTGATTGTGATGGTGTGAATTATAACATCTGTATTTTCTCGCCCTTCACACGAAACAGAAAATGGAATAAAAGTTTTTAAAAGGCCTCTCTGTTGCCCCATGTGTGAGGCAGGAAAGGGCCTGATCTGACTCGTGCCCACCCTGCAGCCTCACGTTTCCCCTTCCCACCTGCAAACCACAAGCATCAGTACTGGAGAAACTTTTTTTTTTGCCTAAAAATTCCAGCAATCTGAATTTTTTTGGGCTTTTCCTCAAATGAGTACTTGCTTCACTCATTGGTGTGAGGCAGTGTTGTTGTTTTTTATGGAATTGTCAGGAAACACAAAAAAACCTGAATATTGTGATTTTTGAAAGTTCCCACTTTGCATCAAGGGATGCCTGACACGGGACAGAGTTTTGGGATTTGGGAACAAACTGTTGTGTAAACTTTTATCCCATTTGTCCCGGTAAAAGCTCCTGTTGCTCATTCTGAGCCTTGATTAAAATACAAGAATTAATTCATTATTTGATTTAAATATGAGAATTAATGTCATTAGTTACTTACAGAGTCCTGAGCTGCAGCTTGAAAATTCTGGGTTCAACAAGGGTGTTGTGAAAAGTTTTTTCTTGGTGGTTTTGGGAGTTTTTTAACAACATTACCTTGCTTTCAGGAATTCCATTTATTATTCTACTCTGTTTTAAAGCAGTATTTGCTATCTGGGCCTCCTGAGCCTTTTTCATCAAGATGGTTTCTACTCAAGAAATATTTTATCACTGCATTCTTATTGTTTAGAACACACTTACTATGCTGGATGTCACTTCTTATGGCAGAGATTCATGCCAATGTAGATAACTGGGGGAAATAAATGAAGGAATATTTGCAATTCTCTGGGTTCTGCAGGAGAAATGCTGCCAGTACTGGCCATCAGAGGGCTCTGTGACTCACGGAGAGATCACGGTGGAAATCAAGAGTGACAGCCTGATGGATGCCATCAGTGTGAGGGACTTCCTGGTCACATATAATCCGGTAATTCTTTACAATTCCAGCGGGTTTTTGGGGTTTTTTTCCCCATGTGAAGGCATTTACAAATCTGGTTATGTATCTTGAATTCTGGGATTTCTGTCTAAATTTAAATGTGGTTAATCAAAAGCTGGCATTAAGAGGAAGCTTATATGAAGTAATTTTGCGTAAAGTCCCTGAAAATTCTGATCAGTGAAACAGGTGGTTGCAAAGAGGGGGGTGGCTTTTGGGGTTTTTTTAAACTGTTTTGTTGTGGCTGTTATCCCTAGATTTTTCTGCCATCTCCCACATAGGTATCAAAGAAAATTTGATTCAAGATTTTTCACAAAATTTGGGTTTGGGTTGGAAGGGACCTTAAAACTCCTCTCACTCCACCCTGCCATGGGCAGGGACCCCTCCCACCATCCCAGGTTATTCCAAGCCCTGTCCAGCCTGGCCTTGGGCACTGCCAGTGTATCCCAAGTCCTTCCCATGGGAAACAGCTGTGCAAACCCAAGGAAAATTGGAGGGGGAAATTTTCAGTGGGCGAGGGATTTAGAAACAGAATCATGGAATATCCCTGGGAATAAAATCACCAAGGTCCGTAATATGGTGCGGACCAGGCCGCAGATTGTGCAGTGCAGAATGGCTGCTGCAGGTGTTCCAGGCAGGAACTGTGTGTGTGTGTGTTTGCCCCTGGGAGTGACGAGGGGCTTGAAGGGTTTGTCCTGCTGGCAGAGCAACCAGGAGAAGCAGAGCAGGCTGGTCAGGCAGTTCCACTTCCACGGGTGGCCGGAGATCGGGATTCCTGCCGAGGGGAAGGGCATGATCGACCTCATCGCAGCGGTGCAGAAGCAGCAGCAGCAGACGGGGAACCACCCCATCACTGTGCACTGCAGGTGAGCCCCTCTGCCCCCCAGCTGGCTGCTCTGTGCCCTGGCATGCCTCTGGTGGGGGGATTTTGGAAGTTTTGAATGAGTTAGAGACAGGACCTCTGAATTGTTTTAGATTATTTGATTTATTTGTCTTATATTCTGCATAGGCAGGAAGGGTGAGTTAGGCTCACATCTTCACTGCATGGCTCAGAAGGTCACAAGATGTTTAGTTACAACACCTTTTTAAGGATTTATTGACCAATAAAATACTGCCAACAAGGATATTTGTGGTTTTGACCCAATCCTTAAATATTTAATCTTAGGGACCCATGCTACAGTGTGAGCTTTCTTAGCCAATCATGTTATGGCACACAAACCCACAGTGCTGCATTCTAAACTCCTTGTTCAACTCTGTAATTAATTTTATTTTTTTCTGTATCTTAAACACTAAAACTCTAAACTTCCTTTTACTTGGTTTAAGATGTCTCTGCTTTAAACTATAAATCCGCATTCTCGCTTCCAGCCCCCGAGTTTGGAAGCCTTTTCCAAGGTCTTGGATCAAATCCTGTGTTTAATCCTAAGCTTTAGCTTACAGGCCCAAAGGTCTGAGAGCTCCTTGCATTTTGGATTCCAATGCTCTTTTCCCATTTTATCCCACTTCATGCCAAAAAGTTGTGTTTTCATTGCAGTGCTGGAGCAGGGAGAACGGGAACCTTCATAGCCCTGAGCAACATCCTGGAGCGGGTCAAGGCTGAGGGGCTGCTGGACGTGTTCCAGGCTGTGAAGAGCCTGAGGCTGCAGAGGCCACACATGGTGCAAACACTGGTATGGGCTTGGCCAGGCCTTGGGAAGGGAGCTCTGGGTGCAAATGTTCCCAGGAAAGGAGAATAAAAGGGATTTTTGCAGGTTGGCATAAATGATGCACGGTGGATGTGGGTGTACAAGGCATAACCAGGGTTTTACAGGAGGTTTTAGAGCATGTCTAAAAATACAATTTGGTTAAATATTCTCTGGTTTTTAGGAACTTGAGGTAGTTAAATGAAATATATTTTGAGTGTTGCAGGTGATAAAATATATTAAGTAAATGGCTTTCAAGCTATTTATCAGTTGTTCTTTCATACCTTAAATTGTCTGGGCATGAATTGGAATCACGGAATGGTTTTGGCTGGAAGGGACCTTAAAGCCCATCCCATTCCCACCCTGGCCATGGCAGGGACACCTCCCACCACCCCAGGCTGCCCTTGGACACTCCCAGGGATGTGGAAATCTTTGGAAATGTCTCTGACTTGTTTAAAACCTTTAAAGTTTTCCTTCAAGTCATCTACAACTACTCTTTGAAGCTTAGTCCCGATGCTTTTTCCCTATTGAGTAAACATAAAGTTTTTTGAAACTTAAATTGAAAATACATAAAAATATTCATATTTTTGATTTCTATAGCAGCTTCCATTCAGCTTTTGAAACCTCTTATAAACAATTACCTCAAACCCTTTTTCCAGGAGGGTGTTTTCTCCATCCCACAGACAGGAAGAACAGGGATGAAGAAATGGAATTGGATTATCCATGCTCGGGCTGAGACAGGGATGGGTGGGATATTGGGAAGGAATTCCTCCCTGAGAGGGTGGGGAGGGGCTGGGATGGAATTCCCAGAGGATCTGTGGAATTTGTTTCCTTCCACAGCTGCTGAAGGAAAGCGATGCTTTATCAATAATCCAAATCTGGGTTTTCCCACATCCCCCACTGGTTCTGTCAGGCAGGTATCCAGAATGAGAAGAACTGACTTGAAATTAATTTTTAGGCTCTGGAACGAGCATGATTGTCATGTTTTATATTATTTGCTAAAGAAATCCTTGCCTGGGAGGGTGCTGGGATTTGAGGTCCTTTCCAGCCTAAACCATTCTGGGATTTGCTGATTCCCTGATTATCCCTGGGCAGGGCTCAGGAGTTGCTGCTGTGGGTTTAAATCAAAAGCCAGGCCTAAGAATTGACTCAGTTTAGGAACCAAGAAGCTCAAGAAGACATTTGAAGCAAAGAGCAAGGATCAGCCTGTGTCTGACCACAGAAAATAAACCATTGGTTTTATTTAAAATAATCACCAGAAATCAGAGCAGACCAGCCCTCAGTTACTATCCTCAGTTAGGATATATTGAATTTACCACTGGCATTTGCAGAATTCAGGTTTTTTAGTGTAACCAAAAGCACGTTTTGATCTCCTTTCCTTGTTTTCCAGGAACAGTATGAATTCTGCTACAGAGTGGTACAAGATTTCATCGACATCTTTTCAGATTATGCTAATTTCAAATGAGAATTCTGCCTTATTTTTTAATTTGTCTGTATAAATAGTTGTATATTATGTTAATTTATTCTTTGTCACTTGGATTGTTGACTGAACTGTAAATACAACGTTGTGCTGGCTCTAAAAGTTGGATTTGCTGTATAAAGTTGTTTCTTAAATATAAATATCTTCTAAAGTAAAGTATATTGTTCCTATATTGTATAGCACTGTAAGATGGGATAGAAATCTTTATTCTAAATAACAAAAAATTAACTTTTGTTTTTTTTTCTTTGAATTTTGCCACTCATAAATATTTATCAACAAAGTTCTCTCCCAATTCTTGAATTTTGTGACAGGTGATTTAGAGTTCATCCTAAAAAAAAAGTGAATTTGGGTGCACATATTTAAACATATTGTGTCCACCAGGAAAATATGTCTACCATGAAAATAGATATTTATTTTTCTAGGCTGTTTTTAAGAAATCCAGGTTTTGTTGGATTTTGAGTCTTACTGTCCATAGCAAAAAATCAGTAGAAATACAGATTTGAATTTTTGAATGAACAGAATCTTCAAAGCCCTGCTCTTTTTTTTTTTTTTTCAAATAATGTTTAAGTCGACTTAGAAAGGCAATAATGTGATTTTTAGAATATTTTGCTTATTTGAAAAGTATATTTTGCAGCACCTGAACTTGTCTACTTGAAGAGAAAGGCCAGAAATGAAGTTTAAAGCATCTCTTCAATATAAACACCTGCATAATTTCCCACTTCTTTAAAATAAGAGATGAACTCTTATTCCTTGATTTGACTCAGCAGGATAATTAAGAGGTAAAAATTGAAAAAAAACATTTTATGAACAGTTTAATGCCAGAAACATTGAGTACTGTAGCAAAAGTTCCTCCAGGTTCTTACCCTCCCAGAAATGTTATCAAAAAAGGACTTTCTTAAAGAGATTTAGAGTTGTGTACAGAGATATATTTTTATTGAAAGTACTACTGAGAATAGAATTGGTGACAGATAATATAATTTATTACAGCCCTGGCCAGGGGCTGGAAAATCCCCAAAATCACAGGGCACCCAAATATTGAATAATTATGAGAATTGAAAATTATTGAAAATAATGAAATCTCCTCGCCCCCTGGAGCAATGCAAGGGATGGGAAGGTGTCCCTGGGTCTCCTTCCATTCCAGCCTGGCTGGAAAAGGTTTGGGATGGGAATTCCTGAGCCCCCAATCCCCACAGTGCCGTTCTCCAGCAGGAATTTGAGGCAAATTCTCCCAGTTTGGGTTCATTTGGGATTTGGGGAATTTTCAGGAATTTTTGGGGAATTTTCAGGAATTTTTGGGGATTTTTTGGGCTTTTTTTGATGATTTTTGGGCGTTTTTTGCGGATTTTTCGGGGATTTTTGGGTGTGTTTTCAGTCCAATTTCACACGAGTGCAGCGACTTCTCCAGCAGGAATTTGAGGCAAATTCTCCCAGTTTTGGTTCATTTGAAATTTGGGGAATTTTCAGGATTTTTTTAGGAATTTTTTGGGGAATTTTTGGGAATTTTTCTGTCATTTTTTGGGAATTTTTGGTGCAATTTTAGGCCCAAGTTCACGCGCTGCCACAGGAGAAGCGAATTCCTTGGCTGTTGGCTGTTCCTGTCTTCCCATGGCTGCACTCCTGTGTTTATTTGTACAGTAAATTATGCACTTCAGAAACGGGATTGGTTAAAGACTAAACCTCACTCTGTGAGAAGAAACACTCAAGGTTGGGTTCTGAAAGTGGAGCTGAGGAAGGGCATGTTGCTGAAATTCCATCCAAATGGAAAGAGCCAGAAGAAATTCAGCCTGGAAGTGATACAAGGGGGTTCAGTCTCATTTATAGTACAGCAAGACTCCCCGAGGCTGGAGAAAAATGCAAAGGAATTTCCATTTTCTGATCCTCGTGTCAGGATCTTTCCAACCATTTAGCCCACATTTGAATAATAATTTGTCGGAATTTGGGGTCCCTGAGGTAAAAACTTGGGATGAGTTGTGCATGAAGTCGATCTCAGTGCAGGGAGACTCCAAAAGGTTGGAAAATAATGCAAAGGAATTCCCATTTTCTGATCCTGATGTCAGGATCTTTCCAACCATTTAGCCAGCATTTGAATAATAATAATAATACTTTGTCTATTAGGCAGATTTTGTGGATCCCTGAAGTAAAAAGTGAGGTTGTCTCATGAGGTCAATCTCAGTGCAGGGAGACTCCGAAAAAATGGAAAATAATGCAAAGGAATTCCCATTTTCTGATCCTGATGTCAGGATCCTTCCAACCATTTAGCCAGCATTTGAGTAATGATAATAATAATGATGATGATAATAATTTATTTGTTGGGCAGATTTATGGGTCCCTGAGGTAAAAAGTGAGGTTGTCTCATGAGGTCAATCTCAGTGCAGGGAGACTCCGAAAAATTGGAAAATAATGCAAAGGAATTCCCATTGTATGATCCTGATGTCAGGATCTTTCCAACCATTTAGGAGGCATTTTAATAATAATAATAATACTAATAATAATTTGTCTGTTGGGCAGATTTGTGGGTCCCTTTGGTGAAAACTGGGGTTGTCTCCTGAAGTCAGTCTCAGTGCAGGGAGATCCAACAGGTTGGAGGAGAAAGAAATTCCCATGTTTTGATCCTGATGGCAGGATCTCTCTGACCCTTTAGCCTTTGAACAATAATAATTTGTGTGTTGGGCAGATTTTGGGGGTCCCTGAGGTAAAACCTCCGTGAGTTGGCCACGAGGTCGATGTCGGTGCAGCAGGGATGGGCTGTGAGGGTGTGGGGGTCCCACAGGAGCTGCACGGGGTTCCCTAAAGGCTCCTTCCAACCAGGAGAGGATGGAGTTCAGCTGGAACACCAAATCCCCGGTGGGTACTCGGGTTTTAGTTGATAACCAGATTGAGAAATGCCTAAAACAGAACTCAGAGCTCCCAGCTGTAGCTCCGTGAAGGTTTTTGTGGAATTTGAGGAGCTCCCTTTGCAGTGACCGCGTGTGATCGCGGGCCGGAGCTCTGGGGAGGGCCTGGGTGGATTGGAATTTTCCTTTGACTCTCCGTCTGCTGCGTGGAATTCCTTCAAAAGGCCAAATAGTTGGATTGGAAGTGTCCTTCTGATCTGTGTGTGCTTTTGGTCACTGTGTGACCTGGACTGTTCATGTGTTCAGAAGGTCCCAGCTCAGCGTTGGAGCGTTCGCTTCCCGACGCCCTCACGCCGCCATCCATGGGTGCCATGGGCTCCTGTGCCCAAAGCAATCCCTCAAAGTGCTTGGCTGACCTGGGCCTTAATGAAGAATGCATACTGTAATTAGCAGTGTTTTTTAGGCTATTTTTATGTATTTTTTTAAACTTTTAAAATGAGCCTGACCAGCCCGTGTTCAGTCTTTTGGAATGTTTGCGTTTCCCTCGTCCCATTTTTTCATGTAAAGTTACCGGAACTTTTCTGTATAACCAAAATGTATTTAATTTGTCAAATCTTTATAATATATGTATGTATTATACAGTTTCAGCTCTTATTATTTTCTTTTCTTATGTTTCTAATTTGATCTTGCTGTGTTTTTAATGCCGGTGAATGTGGCTGAATTATTTGTATATGCAAATTGCAAGATCTAATACATTCTGATGCAAGAACAAAGCTTCCTTTTTATTCTCCACCTGTATTATTTCCTTTAAATCTTTTCATTTCATTCCTGTGTTGTGTGTTCATTTGAACTAAGCATTCTAAAAGAGTTGAAATCCATTATCTAGATAAGTAACTTTTCAGTGCTTATCTGCAGCTGTTTGGGAGTAAAATTCTGATTTATTTTGGGACTGAACATTGTGCATATAAAGGGTGCAGAAACTCATGGAACCAGTTGGAATCCAGGTCTTCCCAAACTATCTGGATAAGTAAGATCTGATTAAATAAATGTAGTAAAATTAAGTAAATATTTATATTAAGTAAAATAATCCTGTGGTAAACTGTGGTGTTATACCAAGATAAGAATAGGATCTAAGCTTTCAGCTGTGTCACCAATCATGAATTGAAAGTTCACTCTAATTAACAGCAATTTCTTAATTCATTTTGACAAGTTTTAAGCTAAAATTAACCCAGAAGTCCCCTCTGTTTGTTGGGGGGAGGTTTGTGTAAGGGTTCCATGCTAATGTCAAATCAAATAGGATTTCATGCAGCCTGATTTCTGTTTGACCCTTTTCTGCTCCACCCCACACCTCCCATTTGGGAGATGTCTCTTCAGGGCAGGTAATTTGAGGATTTATTTTCCCCCACAGTTGCTGGGAAGAACTTTCCTGCATGTCCTTCCTGGGCATTGTTCTGACATTGGCAGGATGAGAGGAAATGGCCTCAAATTGTGCCACGGGAGATTTGGAAATTAAAATTCCTTCATGGAAAGGGTTTGAAAGCATTGGGAAAATGCCTGGGGCAGTGGTGGAGCCCCATCCTTGGAAGTGTTCAAAAATGTGTGGATGTGGCGTGGAGGACATGGGTTAGTGGTGAACTGGTTGGTGGTTGGATTTGATCTTTTCCAAACTTAACCAATCTGATTCTAATTTGCCATTGCATGTAAAAGCTTTTAAATTTTTAAATTATCCCAGAGGAGATGATAAAATATTTTATGTGATTGGGTGATGTACTTTTGTGCAGCTTGTGTGACCACTGGGAGGTAACTGTGTGAGAGGACAGGCAGGTGTGCTCTCAGAAAACAGAAGAATCTCAAATATTTATCAATTATTAGTTGATTGTTAGTTAATTTAAATAAATAGTGATAATTGTAACTGTTGATCACACAGCAAATGTGGATATTTCTGTACTCTAATGGTGATACAGTTGGTTTTATTCCTGCTTTTAAACATTACAAAAAAAGATAACATAAAGACCTTCTGATTCCTTATCTGGTTCTGTTTTTAGAAACTCAGCTTTTAGGGAAAAAATGCAATTTAATTGCTAAGTGTCCATGAAATAAATTTAGTTTAATGGGATACTTAAACAGTATAAACGAAGGCAGATCACAGAGGCGTTTGCTCTGCACAAATGTCAAGCTCTGTTTTGCCTGATGCAGAAATTGTTGAATTGAGAATTTTCCAGGCCACTGAACTTCTTGGGGAGTGTTCTTCATCTGAGGAATTAAAGGATTAGGATGTAATTTAGATCTTCTGGTGAGAGCTTCCTTCTAATGGCTTTTATCCATGTTCTGGGCTGCTTTGCACAGAGGAGGGGAATTACTCGGTCATTAATCAAGCTGACACCTTGCCAAGGAAGCTCTTTGTGCAAAGAATCCTTTTCACCTCTTTCCATTCATGAGAAACAACTCCAGCATTTTCCTGAATTTTCCAGAATTTTCCAACTATCCATAAACATGGAACAGATTATCCAAGCTGGGACTTCTCACCAGCTGGGTGGACAAAAAGCAAGGAAAACTCTCCCAGGTGGGAAGAGCTTGAGGAGGAACTGTGGATCGTGGGATTCTCCAGTTGAGGTTTTTATAGAAATTTTGTCCTTCCAAAACCTGAAGGGAAATGATGGAAAAGATGGAGAGGGAATGTTTATGAGAGCATGGAGTGCCAGAGGTAAATGGGATATTGGGAATTAGGAATTGTTCCCTGGGAGGGTGGGCAGGGCAGAGCCTGTCAAAATCAGGTTCTGTGCATGAATAGCAGCACTCCAAAATTCCTGGGTGCAACAATGTGCCAGTGAAATAAATTATGGCTTTAAGAGAGAGATCTGTTGCAAAACTTTAAAATTTCAGGCTTCTCATCCCTGGCCTTGGCTCTACACAATGGGAATAGCCTGAATATTTATTTATTTTATACCCTGCAAAAGCCCTAATTTAGGCAGAGCTTTCACCAGAATTTGTGCTTTTTAAAATAAAAACCACAGCACAAATCTGTAACTGAGCTTCATTCAGTGCTCCCACACCACCTGTTCAACACTTGAATAAATAACTGTGTATGAGGATCCTGATGTGAGAAATTCAAATGCTGATTTTTTAATTCTCTGTCAAGGACTTTCAAGCACTGACTTTAATTTTCTCCTCATTTTTGGCAGTTGGCAGTTTTACTTCATGCTGGATTCAGGTGTATTTATCTAAATGAAATGTTTCCAAATTAACCTACCAGCTAATTTAAACCTTGGAGAAAATGTCTTTTTTGGATTTTTTTTTTCCCTCCTGTAAATCTACTTTGGTAAATATTTGTACAGATGCTGCTCTTGGAGACATTGAAAACCTTTGTTATAATTTGTGTTTTCCTCTAAATAATGCACATCACAAAAGCTGTGGCACCACTGTAAATCATGGCAGAAAATACAATTATTGCCACAGTGCAGGTGTGTTTATTTATTTGTGCCGCTTGATCACAGGTGGGCTGGCAGAGACTGCAATAAATTCAATTTCCAAGAGTTTTTCTGCCAGAAATTGTTTTTAGATACATCATGCAGGACTCCCAGGAAGGATTTTTTAATACCTGTTAATTAGCAATGATACCCAATTGCATACCAAATAGAATCCTGATTTTGGTATGGTTTATGTCTAAATTAAAGATTGTCCAGTATCACACAGGTATTGTAAAATGTTTTAATTGTAGTAGTAGTAGTAGTAATAATAATAATAGTAATAGTAATAGTAATAATAATAATAATAATAATAATAATAATAATAATATCTGAGCTAAATGAAAGGCCCACCAAAACTTATGAAATAGACTTCAAAGCCATTTATTTGAAAAAAATTACATTTAAAAAGCTCCTTACATCTGACTATATCACATCTAAAGTCATCACAGCACATAAAATAGTCTTTGAGGCAAGCTAGATAATAAAACAGGAGTAAAATCAAAAGTTCTGCTTTGTAAAAGATCTGAATAGTAGAATTTTATCCCCTGAAGCACAAAAGGCTGGGTGACCTTGTCCTGTATCCCCTTCCCAAGCATCAAACTTGGAATGAAGGTCACATTTCAGATCTCAATAATGCATTGTTGTTGTTGTTATTATTAATATTGTTTTTCTTCTGTCTTCAATCACAGAACAACACAGTGTTCATGTTGATTCTTGGCCTCACAGGTCCTCAAATTCCAGTCTCAGTAATGAATTCCTGTTTGGGAGCAGAGATGGGGATCAGCTTTATATCTAAATGAAGGTAACTAATTTGTGGATTAAAATGGACTTAAAATACTAATTTAACTTTTATTTCTGCTCACTTGCTCCCTTTATTCTTCTCCCCCTCACCTTTGTGATTAATAGTATTTTTTGTGGCTAGTACTATTTCAATCTGATCAAGCAGATGCTGAAATCACTTTATAAAGCCTAAGTGAAGCTGAATTGATATAAAGCGATTCTGGGTGTGTTTTATTGATTTGGGGAGGTGCAGATTTGGGACCACTGAGCTCCTTGCAAGTCCCCCTCCCTCAGAGAGGGGCTCGATAGGGCTGGACAGGTTCAGGTGCAGGTTTAGGTTCACATACAAATATAGATAAAGGTTCAGGTACTTGTTCATGTGCAGGTACAGGTGTAGCTATGGACAAGGGTTCAGCTACAGATACAGGTATGACCACAGGTATTTTTTTGGGTACAGATGCAGGTACAGGTGTAGGGACAGGTTCATGTACAGACTCAGGCACAGGCACAGATTCATATACAGGTATAGACACAGGTGCAGGTACAAGCACGGCTTCATGTATTGGCTCACATACAGGTACAGGTTCAGAATCAGACACAATTTCAAATTCAGGTACAGGTTCAGATAAAGGTAGAAGTTCACGTACGCATACAAGCACAGGTACAAGCACAGGCTTGGTCACTGATAGAGGTTCAGGAAAAGGTTCAAGTTGGGGCACAGATACAGCTCCAGGCACAGGTACAGATCGGGACACAGATTCAGGAGGGGACACAGGTACAGGTCAGGTACAAGCACAGGTTCGGTCACAGGTACAGGTACAGATCCAGGCACAGGTACAAGCACAAGTTCAGGAAGGGGCACAGGTATGGATCCAGGCACAGGTACAAGCACAGGAGCGATGCCAGCTCCTATTAATTTCTCCGTGCCGGTCCCGCCGTGAGGGACCGGCTGCTCCCGCCGCGGTTCCCGGGCAGCGCCAGAAGCGCGAGCGGCTCCGCGGGGCGGCGCCTCCGTTTGAACTCAAACCGCCCTCGCCGCTTCCCATTGGCTGCGCGGCGCGTCGCGCGCCGCCCCCTCCGCCAATTAGAAGCCACCGCGCTCCTTTTCGAATGTTCAACGGTCCTCTCGGTGCGTTCGTTTCTGCTTCCGCCGATCCGGTACGGGGTAAAGCTAAAAGAGTCCCTCTGTCCGGTACCGCTTGTCGCGGCCGGGCGGGCTCGGTGCTGTTCCGCCGCCATGGCTGCTGCCGGCAGGCGCGAGCGGTGGCGGCGGCTCCCAGTACATCCGTCTGCCCGGTTCCCGGGGGCTCTGTTTTGGTGCCTGGCGGAGGGATACAGCGGGGCGGAAGGGGGGGCGCAGTGCGAGGGCTCGGGGGCGGCGCGCGCGCGCGGGAAGGGCTCAGTCGGCGCCGCGCCGTGCCGGGAGCGCGCGTTGGACGCCGCCACACGGGGCCCCTCAGCGGCCGCCAGCGCTCCGGCTGACCCAGGTACGGGTGGGCCCGCGGGGAGGGGAGTAGGGCTGGGGGGATGCCGCGAGGAGGATTTGGGCTGCCTGACACCCCGCTTCGGTGACCACCTGCCCTCCCATGGTGGCCCCATGCCATGGCGGCTGTTGCCCTCTTCTCCCCCGGTGTTTACCTGTCCTGTGGCCGCCTGAAGCCCGTGCTTATCAGTTTCTGCTTCTGCAGCTCGTGTGGCTCGTTTGGCCTGTGGGCGCTGGTGGCTGCCGTGGGCAGGACCCCGAGTGTTTGCGTGCCCTAAAGCCTGAGGGACGGCCGGCTTCCCCTCCGAGTTGTGTCTTGTTATCAACCAGTGTTTTATCGCATGAAACCTACCTAAAAATTACTTGAGAACCTCTCTTTAACTGCGTTTAATTGCCTTGTTTTTACCTTGCTGCTTTCAAATGGAGTGTTAATAAAGGTGCTCCTTTGAGGATCGATTGTGGTAATAGTACTTATACATTAAATGTATATATATTTATACATTTGTATATATATATAACTATAAATATATACATACGTTTATGGGACGAAATCTGTGTTGCTCCTGAAGCTTTCCAAGGTTATGATGGGTAACAAAAGTCACCTGAATACCAACATTAGCCTGACAATTTATATAAATATATTCCTGATTTTTACACAGAAAAACACATATAAGCAGCACTGAGATTCTTCTGCCGTCCATTAGAAAATATCTCATCTCTGGTACAAAATAAAGCATAAACGTTTACATCAATTTTATCTCATAAAGATGCAAATCATAATTAGGAGGAGTAATCTGGGTGCTTTTTATAGGTAAGGTTCCTTACGTTCGACGATGCCACGCTATGGAACCATCGTTGTCATTAAAAGGAATGGGACTGATGGAATTGTTTTTCCTCTCACCTCAACTTCTTGTTTATTTGGAAGGTGAGAATTTGCTTGCGTACATTGAAAGAATGAGTGTTTTCCTGCAGATGATGTATTTTAATGCTTATTTACAAAAATAAACGTGTATATAAGAATGGTGTACAGAGGAGGGAAGGTGATACTGGACTAGGGTTGATGTAAGAGTAGAAAGTTGAACTTTATTTTATTGCTCCTTTTTGCCTTTCCTTGCCAGAAGTACTTTGATTGAATGATAGATTTTAAGTTTCTGGCCACAGGAAATCAGGGGAAGGGATTAAAGATGATGAGTGATAAGATGAACAGCAAGTCAAAAGCATTAGAGATTAGCTTCAGAAAAGGACAGAAAGGAGAAGTGTGTACATTTATAAACATGTTTTAACTCACTAATAACTTTTAAGAAGGTGGAAATTGTTCTGCAGGTGAGACCAAGGTCCAGTGACCTGTTGGCAGTCTCAAGTCAGAAATGTAAACCTGAGAGTGACTTTAACAGCTCATTTTGTGTGAAAATATTCCACAAGTTTCAGGAAGCTCTGGAGCAAGTGAATCCCACAGCACCAGCTGTGCTGTAGTTGTGTCTCAGCTTGTTGTGATCTGCTTTTTTCACTTTGGGTGTTTATCTGGTTCTCTGCTGCTGGAGCAGTGTCAGCTGCTATTTTTTAAATAGCAGTTTAAAAAGACTTTGGTAGTTAATTCTCTTTAAACGAGACACATCACGCTGCTGTACCATTGCTAACTGAAATATTGGGTGATGCCCTGCTTGTGGCAGTGTCTGTGTGGGACTGAAGCCGTGTTTCCCCCAGGAAATCGGAATGCGACATCCGCATGCGGCTGCCCTGGGTGTCCAACGAGCACTGCAGGATCCAGATCAACGAGAACAAGGAGGTGAGCTGCTGCTGCTGCTGCTGTGCTGAGCATGCCTGGAGTGCTGCAGCCCTGCAGGTCACTCATGCCTTGCTTTGCTTTGCTTTGCTTTGCTTTTCAGGCAGTCCTGACCAACCTGAGCTCGGTGAACCCCACGCAGCTGAACGGGGCTTGCATTGAGCAGCCGGTGCTGCTGAAGCACGGGGATGTGCTGACCATCATCGATCGCTCCTTCAGGTGGGTGCCAGCCTCTTCCCTTATTTCATTCTAGATAAGAAATACTGAAATTTCGTTCATATTTCCCTGTAAAATCTTACAGGGCTGTCGCAGGCATTTTGTCATAAAAATCTTTGAGATTTGTTCATCTTCTGGGAAGCTGAGGCTTCATAAGCAATGGTTATGGGCTGCTGTGAAATGCAGCAGGTGCCCCTGTGTTTGGCTCATGTTCTGTGTTTACAATTAAAGGCCAATCACAGGAGCAAACACAGACACAGAACTTTGTTATTCATTCTTTTCTATGCTATTCTTAAGTTAGCAACCTCTGCAACTTCTCTTTATTCTTTTTAGTATAGTAATAATGTGTTATATATCATCTATCAGTAAATCCAGCCTTCTGATCATCAGCCAGGATTCTCATCCACTTCTCTCACCTGAAGGCCTCATCAGGTCTCTGTAATATTGGGCTTCATCAGAAGGCAGGATTGCTGAAGTCAGCTTTTTATCACTTCTATTGCATGAAGCTAAATCAGTGAAGATAGAATTGTTTAGAGACATCATTCTTATTTTGTTTTAGGGTGAAATTTAAAATTGCTAAAGCCTTTCAAATGGAGATGTATGCCCTATTGGGAGGGGGCAACATTCCTAGGTCATTCCTCTTAATAATCAGAATTGAGTCATCAGTTATTTGACAAAATATGGTGTTTGAAAATATTTGTTCAGGTTTGAATATCCTCTGCAATCAACACCGAAAAGGAAACGTTCCAGGTCTCCAAAAGATGAAACTCTGCAGGTAACTTTGGGCTGTGGTTTTTTTCTTTACACACATATTGGTAGTAGTGACATGATTTTATATCTTCTTGTTCTGTTTTCTTATTAAAAGAAATTACGCTTTTCTTATTAAAAGTAACTTTCAGCCCTGAACTGCCCTTCTGTCTTCAAATACAAATCAACTCTTTCTAAGTTCTTTGAAAAATTTAGTAAATTTTAGTCAGAAATTTGTCACTGTTTGGTAATAGATAATTAATAATTCATGGTGTTACTAAGACAGAGCTATAAATCTGCCACTGGGTTTGGTAAGGGGAGGTTCAAGTGTTTTCATTCTTATTTGACAGCTCAGAATTTAAGTGATAAAACAACATTAAAACAACATGAACTTTTCCCATCTAGGGCCTCAAATGTATTGGCCAATGTTAAATATTGAAAAGTTCAAGGATTCAATTTGAATACTTTAAAGCTTGTTTAAGGACAGTGCATATTCTCCTATAAATAGTTTATTTCAATGTAGAATTGAAAGCTGAAGTATGAAATATTTGTTGCTCTGCTGTAATGTTGTACAAATTTACAGGTTCTTCATGTTCAGCAGGTGGCAGAAGTGGAATCATTACCCAAACAACCTCCAGGAGCTAAAAGTGTTGATGCTTCAGGTTGGTGCCTGTTTCATCAGGGCTTTGTTTGCTTTTGCATTTATTGTTGGCATTAGAATGAAACCACAGTTAAAAGAGGGGAGAAAAGGCATTTTAAAAAATGACTTTTCCAATCTGAGAGCACCTTGTGGTGTCAGTCATTATCTCATCATGTTTAAATACTGTGAATTCACCTTGGACATTCAAATTGAACTTGAACTGCTCTGCTGACCTACAGCTACACTGTTTTTCTTAGCCAATATGGCATTATCTCATGCATTCTTTCCTGATGAAAAATTGAAAAAGTATAATTTGAAGGTACACAGTAGATATTGAAATGTTTACAGGAACTGTTTCCTGTAGAACCAGAAAAATCCAGAGCTGCTAATTCTGGGTAATTGTAACCCATAGACTGCTTAAATGCCAGGATTTCACCTTCCCACCCTTCTTGTCTTAAATAATCCTGATTTTCAGAGAAGGCTCTTTATTATCATTTCTGACTGATTTTTTTGTCCCAATGCAAAAAGCCCCAGCTGCTTCCAGGTGTTCCATTTCAGTAGATCCTGTCACCAACATCTTTTCATAAAAATCCTTTCTTTAGGATTTTTTTTGTGGCCTCAGCAACAAAATGTAACCAATGGTTGTTTGCTGCTGGGGGGTGCCACAGGTGGATCTGGGATTGTGTTTGGATTTACTGACCACTCACAGCAGAGCTGGGTCTCACTCTGTGCTTTATTTATTTATTATAGCCCTTTGTTATTCATTCTTTTTCTATTCTTAGCTTAGCTAGTTTCTGAGAATTTTCCTTCTATTCCTTTTAGCATAGTAATAATGTAATATACATCATAAAATAATAAATCAAGCCTTCTGAACATGAGGTCAACATTCTCACCTCTCTCTTCACCCTGAAAAACCCTTGCAAGCTCTGTAACAAGATCCTGGCTGACAGGGAAAGTCTTTGCTGACCTGGATCTTCCCCCTTGGGAGGGAAAATAAGGAATTTTCAATCTGTATTGATGGAACTTTCATTTGTAGTTCTGCAATTTTAAAGTAACTCTGTTGTCTGTGTTTTTGTTTATCTACAAAGAAAGCAAAGCAAATGCTGAGTGTGAAGAAAAAAATGCCAATGAAGAGAAACAAACTCCAGAGAAAAATCTTCCTGAAGCTTTCCCTGTCAAACTCCAAACACCCAAATCTTCACAGAGAATACATCATGTTCTTAAAAAACAAAATGAAATGTCTCCCTTTAGTAAACTCTATGAAAAAGTGAAAAATGAGCTGAA
Source organism: Zonotrichia albicollis (assembly GCF_047830755.1). Classification (NCBI taxonomy): domain Eukaryota; kingdom Metazoa; phylum Chordata; class Aves; order Passeriformes; family Passerellidae; genus Zonotrichia; species Zonotrichia albicollis. Next base: position 48,714,308 of record NC_133825.1, read on the forward strand.
AGTGGAAAAATCTCTGCAGAGGAGAAGTTCCTCTCAGCAAGCTGCAAAAGGAGACGCTGGGAGTGCTCCCATTCCATCCCAGAGTTGCCCTTTTGATCTGGGCAGCCTGGCTAAAAGAAGGGAATCAGGCAGGATGGAAAATATTGAAAAATGTGTAATTGTGAGAAGAGAAGAAGAAAACAGCCCAGGTTTTAAGCAGCTGTCAGCTGGGGGGAGAGCTGCCAGGAGGAGTTTTACCAGGAGCCCTCAAGGTCCTGTTTCACAGGAGGTGTCAGCAGAGAGCAGCCAGGGTGCATTGCAGGATCCCAAGGGATTGAACACACCAGGCAGTTGCAGAGGTGCTGCAGTTACCCCCAGGCCCAGCAGGGAGAGGCAGAGCAGCTCGCTGGTGCTGCTGGAGCAGTGCTCAATCGAGAGGTTTGAGTGCCCCCTTCAGAGGGCTGCTGCAATTCCGGCCGTGCTGGGCACACCCACGGCCACCAGGAGGAGCCCTCGCTCTGCAGGCACCCCTGGCACCCCTGGCACCCCAGGGCATGGGGCACTGAAGCTGGAGCCCCTTGCAGAGATGCCAGCTGCAGCGTGCACAATTGAGGACACACAGCTGCCTTTGCCAGAGGAGAAAAGCTTCAAGCAAAGACGCAACAGCAAACAACAAACACCAGGAAAACCTGCCCAGGAGGTGCTGAAAGAAATCTGGGATCAGGCAAACTTGGAGAACTCAGAGGTGGGATATTGTGAAACCCCTGCCCCCCTCTCTGATTCCAAGAGTCCCAGAAGAAGCAGCAGGGAAAGTAAAGAATTCTTGGGCAAAAGTGCCCATTCAGAGGCATTGGCTGCAGAGGGGATGTTGGCATCTCCTGCTGGTCAGACACCTGGGAGGAAAAGGGGGAGGCAGAGGAGCTCTGGAGGGCTGGCTGGAACAGCACTGGAGACAGACCCTGCTCAGGAGCAGCACAGCTCAGGCAGAAAGGCCTGGGCAGCTCCAGCAGAGCTGGCCATGGACAGGAGTCACCAACAGCAGGGTTTGGAAGCCACCAGTGCTGCAGGAGCTCAGAGAGCATCAGGCAAGAGATCTCCTGGAAGTGCTGAGCTGGGAGACACTGAGCCTGGCTCAGAACCCAAAACTTTGGGCCTCTTGCATGGAGGAGACTCAGGTAAATACACTGGATTCCCTGCTTGGTTTTTGTATGAGAGAAATTCTGTAGCATTCTCCTACTTGGGTAAAATGTACAACCAATTACTGACACTAATTGTAAAATATCATGGAGTTACATCTGACCTTAACAATACCCAGTATGTATAAAATATCCTGGATTTAATCTATTTCCCTTTAAGGTAAGTTTCTCTAGGTTTTGTTTCCAACTTTGAAATGCACAAGGAAAGGTTAAAATGCTGCCTTGCATTCTTGGATATCTAAAAATCATTTCAATTGTTCTTTTCAGGCAAGACAAAAAGAATCTCTCAGAAGAGGAAAAGTGGTGAAATGCTCCCTCAGACTTTGGGCAAAAGGAAGAGAGTGTCCTTTGGTGGCCATCTGAGCCCAGAACTCTTTGATAAAAGTTTGCCTCCCAACTCTCCCCTGAAGAGAGGAGCCCTCCCTGCCAGGAGGAGCTTCCCCCATGGAACCTCTCCTCGGGCTGTGCTCAAAAAGGCTCAGAGCTTGAAGCTCTTGTTAGATCAGGTAAATGTTCAGAGTAATCAAGCTGCTGAGTCCATTACTGTCATCAGAATTTAGAGATTCTATTATATATGTATTTATTAATTCAAAATTAGTAGTAACCCTTGTGTGGTGCGTGCTGGTGTCACTCATGAGTGTTTGGGGATGCTCAAAGAATCATCAGCTAAAACAGATTTATTAGAAAGTGAAAGTACAACCAAGGTCACTCTGCTACTTTGTGGATGGGTAAAACACACAAGGAAAAATCAGGCTAAAAGTTTAAAATCAATCAATCTGAAACTAAAATAGACATAAAAAGATGTAGTTGGTGGCTGAGGATGGATGAAGGGTAAGGATGGGAAAGGATGAGGATCAAAAGTAAGGTAAACCCTCCTGCCTAACTTAGTCCACACTTGATCAACAGTTTAGGAATCATTTGTCATTCCTGAAAAAGTAAAATCCAAATCTCAGGCAGGGTTTGCCTGCACTGATCACTTCATTAAAAAGAAGGAAAAATTCTTAATTTACTCTTTATTTTTTTCCTAGGAAGAGAAGTCGTCACCCACAGCTTGCCCAGCCCAGCATCCCCTGGGTGCCTCAGGCCCTGTGCCAGCCCCCAGAGCCCCTGTGGGCTCCCCATTCTCCATCTCCCAGCCCCCCACTCCCTGCCCAACCACAGAGGAGGATCCTGAGGGGGAGAGTGGTGCCCAGGGGAGGAGCCCCAGATCTGCTGCTGCTGCCCAGGATGGCACTGCCAGCTCTGCCAGAGGTGCCCAGCTGTGCCCAAAGGGCTCTGCCAGGAGGAGCAGGGGTGGGGCTGTGGCTGCCATCAGTGCCAAGAGGAGGAGCGGTGCCTCCAGTGCCAACTTAGTAGGTTGGTTTCAATAGTTAATTTTGAATATTCACACACAGGAACCACACTGGGAATGACTTGTTTTGTTATGCAGACACCACCAGGTAATTGGGGAATCTTGTGAAATCTGCTGGCCTTAATGGAAGTGTTGCATTTTCTCATTCATAAAGCAGATTTATTAAAGCATCTATAAATTCATTTAAAGACAAATATTAATGTTCAGAAGTTTTAAAATTAACATTCTCTTTGCAAGGTTATAGTCATGATCTTTAAAATCTGTCAGGTTCAAGTAGAGTTAAACTAAACCATGTTTATCACATCACTTTGGTTTTGAGAAACTTCACCTTTCATAGCAATGCAGCTTCACTTTGGTTATTTTGTGCCTTCTTTTTATACAAGGCTCACAAACTTAGCCCAGGAACTGGGCTGTATTTAACTGCTCCAAGTGGTACTTAAGTGATAGAAATAAAAACTAGGATCATAACTGGGTGTTATTTTCAAATCCTCAGAATTCCCAGTGTTGAGCCCTGATTGGAAATAGTTCTGACAGCACTGGAAACTGTAATAGGGGAGTTCTGGTTCTTCAGGTTTTGACTTTTGAATAAACTTTGAAGCAGGGTGTATTTGTCACCTGTTTTCATCAGTTAAATCAGTTTGACAAAGCCCAATTCCCCATTCACCCAGGAATTTTTATTACTTTATTATTCTGTCCATTTTAATGGCAGCAGAGCTCTTGACAAATACCAGTGGCATTCCATTTCTCACCACTCTGTATTGTGCTTTTTAATATCACTGCAGCAATTCCTGCTGTAATATGAAAAGAACATCACAGCTCTTAAAAATTTCAGCTCCAAAGTAAAACTGATCCCAGAGCTTTTTCAGGGAATTTCCTGGGTGCTTGGCATTTCCCCTGCATCCAGCACATCCTGGCAATGTCAGTTCTTTTTATTTACAGACTGACATAGCAATTCTGACAGGAGAATAACAGCATCCTTTTCTTGGATGGGAAAGGAGCAGCATTCCCCTTTTTATCTGTTTTAAAAAGTCTTTTTTTTTATATGATCCCTTTGCTCTGATAGCTTTTTTTCCTGAAGTGAACCAGGCAGGTGTCCAACACCTTCCAGCTCCATTGATTGCACAGCTGTAACTGGCTGCTCCCTCTGCTGGGTACAGAATGGTGCTGAGATGAACAGAACCTTGCTGTGGGAATTTTGGGAGTGTGTCACCAGGAGAAAGTGATACAAGAAAAATGATGGGAAGGCTGTGTAGATCTAAATTCAGGCTAAATAACTGAAATTCCTCAGGAAGATGGAAAAGAAACTTCACTTAGAAACAATTTCTCTTCTGTTAAATCTCAGCAGAGTAAAGCTCATCTATAATGAACGAGGCTGAAAAGCTCATGGCAAGTTCCTGTTGGGAAAAATGAGTTCCTTCCAAAAGGAACTGGGTCTGTTCAGCTGTAGGATCTGAGCTGTGTTTGTGTGAAGCTCATTGCTTTGGTGTGGAAACCTCACTGGGAACTTGGAGTCTCCTTCAACTTCAGCTGAAATTGGGTTTTCAAATTGAGAATATTTCAGAGAGCACTTCAGCTGTTACCAGATAATAACAACCAATTTCCTCTGCCAGACTGCAGAAAATGTGTTGGAATCATAAAAAAAAAATAATTGTGAACTTCTATTTACACAGCTGAGAGTTCAATTGGTTCTTTCTCCTTTTCTTCTAGTTGCAAAATCTTGGGCAGAAGTGGTAAAACTGGGAGTTGCAAGAGCACAGCCAAAGACTGCTAAAAGAACTGTCCATAAAGGAAGAGCCCTGAAGAGATTAAACCACCCACCCAAGGTATCCCTGTCTTTCTTGTGTTGCTTTGTTTTATTTTCTTGCATACCCACCAAACAGCTTGGGTGGATTTTGGCTGAGCCCTTGGTGTGATAGAAAATGGGAGTCGATGTCTCCCACAGCATGTGGGAAATGGAGATTGGCACAGAAATAATCCCAGAATTAACAGGGTTGGAAAAGACCTCAAAGATCTTGGAATCCAAGCTCTGATCCTAAAAATCAGGCAGGACCTGCCTTTCCTAAATAAACTCAGGCTGGCTGGACCTTCAGCCCTCACCCTGCAGCCTCTGGCACCTCCCAGTTACCCATGAGTGATGGAAAATTATGGAAGGAGCTTGGCCACCTCTTCCACCATCAGTGTTTCTTCAATAACTGTTTGGTTTGGTTTTGTTTTTTTTTTCTTTTCCCTCTGCAGACTCCAGAGAGGAAAATAAAAGGTCACTTCAGCACAGGTCATGCAGAGTCACCTGCCACCATAGTTGTAGGCAGAGCCTATTCCACCACAGTCAGGTCAGCTGGACACGTCCCCAAAGTGGTGAAAAATCCCAGGCTGAAGCTGAACATGGACATGGATGAAAGTTTCACAGGTGAGATCTCAAAGTGTTGCTTCATCTGCCTGCTGTGCAGTTCTTTTGTCAAAACCTCTGCTCATTTCCCCAAATGTCATTTCTAGGGGTGCCTGAAATGTTCCAAACCCCAAAAGCTCAGGGAGGACGAGCATTTCCTTTGGCTGCTGCTCAGAGTGCTGATGTCACACCCCCGTGGGCTGCAGGGGACATCTCTGACTTGCACACTCCTGAGGAGTCTGGTAGGTTTGGTATTTTAAAAAAAGAATATTGAGATATATTCTAGGTTAGGCAGACTTAACTGAGGTGAAGCATCCAGCAACCCCTGAGAGGAGCCATTGAGATTTATCAGGTTTTAAAATGTAGTTCCAGTTAGTTTCTGAGTAGGATATTTTATTATTCATTGTGTTTAGTGTGGAACTTCAGGCTGCTGATGAGCCATTAGACACTGAATGCCCAATGCACTGTTTGGATTTTGATTTCTAGAAGGGTTTATTTGAATTTGAATTGGATTTTTTTTTACTATACAGCAATTAAAATGCTTGGATTTTCTGCTTAATTTATTTTCCAAATGACATGAAGCCTACTGCTTATTTCAGGAGAGATGCTGGTGTCACCATTAAATAATTCAGATGCTTCAGAGCAGAAGCAGGAGAGCCCAGGCATATTCCACCTTCTGGGAGAGGAGTCATCTCCATCTGTGTGTGATGAAACTGCCACAAAAACTCCTGAAAAGAGAAAAGCTGTGCACAAAGATCCTGGGGATGGTCTGGCAGTAACTCCAGCAAAACCAGCAGCTCTGGGGAGATCAGCAGGGAAAAGGAGGACTCCAAAGCAGAAAGTGGAGCCAGCTGAGGTCATGTCAAGCAAAAGGAAGATTTTGAGGACCCCTGAGCAAAGGTCAGAAGCAGGAGAGGTTTTGTCAGGTATCAAGAGACTCATGAAGACCCCACGGCAGAAACCTGAGCCTGTAGAGGTTCTGTCAGGCATCAAACAGCTCTTGAAGACCCCAGATCAGAAATTGGAGCCTACAGAGGTTCTGTCAGGCATCAAACAGCTCTTGAAGACCCCGGATGAGAAGTTGGAGCCTGTAGAGGTTCTGTCAGGCATCAAACAACTCTTGAAGACCCCAAAGCAGAAGTTGGAGCCTGTAGAGGTTCTGTCAGGCATCAAACAACTCTTGAAGACCCCGGATGAGAAGTTGGAACCTGTAGAGGTTTTGTCAGGCACCAAGGAACTCTTGAAAACCCCAGATCAGAAATTGGAGCCTGCAGAGGTTCTTTCAGGCATCAAGCATCTCATGAAGACCCCAAAGCAGAAACTGCAGCCTGCAGAGGTTCTGCCAGACATCAAGCACCTCCTGAAAACCCCAAAGCAGAAGTTGGAGCCTGCAGAGGTTCTGCCAGACATCAAGCACCTCCTGAAAACCCCGAAGCAGAAGGTGGAGCCTGTGGAGGCTCTGTCAGGCCTCAGGCACCTGCTGAGGACCCCACGGCGGAAGGCAGAGCCACGGGAGGAGCTGGCAGGAATCAAGCAGCTCCTGAGCACCCCTCAGCAAGAGCTGGAAGCAGTCACAGATGGAATTGCCCTGAAAAGGTTGCTGGAGACTCCAGCAGAGAGCAGGGGAGCAGTGAAAGCTGTGGCAGCTGGGAGTGCAGGCAGGAGGAGCCCAAAGCTGAGATCGCAGCCCCTGCAGGACATGGTTGGCATCAGCCGCCTGTTCCACACACCAAAGGAGAAGGCACAGCCTGTGGAAAACACCTTTGGCATTCAGAGACTGATGAAGTCTCCTAAAGAGAAACATCAGCCAGTGGAGGATTTTGTGGGGCTGCAGAGGCTCCTGGCAGAGCCCAGGCAGAAATCTGATTCTGAAGTGGACTATGCTGGTGTGAGTGAAATGTTTGGTACCCCCGAGGAAATGAAGGTAAAATACTTCAGCTTTTGGAAAGGATGTTTTATTTAATCAATTTTTTTATCAAATTTATTTATTTAATGAAATATTTTAGATTTTGAAACTTGTGGTTGAAATGAATTTAGGCTTCCTAGTATGATACTTTCTATCTTGCAACATTTTATAGGGACAGCTGCATTTGTGTGTGTTAAAGTGCATTTATTTGAAAGGACCTGTCACAAATGAGTGTTTTAAGGGTGTTTAAGGATCATTAAAAACAGGCTTCATATTAAAGTGCTAAGGTGAATATAAAAGTGACATTCCCAGCATCTCATTCACCATTCCACACTGACCATTGCAGGCAGAAGGGAAGTTCTGCAGTCAGTGGGTCAGGGTTGGTGATGTCTGTGCCCAGCCTGGTTTGTTCTGCTGCTGCTTTTTATTGGGAGAAGAATCTTGATCTTCAGTGCAGATGTGCTGGCATCACTGCCACTATCATTTCCTGAAAAAATTATTTTAATTCTCACATTCCATAGGTGAAATGCTGAGTACCCCTGGGCTCAGAACTACAATAAAACAATACAGAACACTCAAATCTTCAATACCCCAAATTCCCTTTGAGCACTGATTCAGGCACTTCTCAGCCTCTCCACAGTGCAGTCTTTCACTTGAGATGGCAAGAATGGAATTTGTTATCTTTGTGGGTTTATATCAGATAAATGGATGCATTTATAAGACTAATTGATTTAATTTGTAAAGAAAAGGGTTTCACAAGCATTTTTATAAACACTGCTGTACATTCATCTGGTATTGGTTGGCTCCAAGTTCTTGTCCTGTCAGACACACATTTATTGGGTTTTTTTTATTCCTTTAGGTCAGATCAGTAAATGCTATGGATTCTCAGGGAGAAATTTCACCTCCTGGTTCTAATTCCAGTCATAAACATGGTAAGGACAAATATTTTGCTTAGAGGAATAATGAATATATAAAACCATGAATGTTACCATGAAATTCAAATGTTGTTCAAACCTCTCTCAGTGAGCCCAGATATTTTTTTCCCTTTGACCTATTCATATAAATTAAACAACTTCAGTCAGAAGCCTGGCCTTTAATCTAGGTTAAATATTTCTTTATTTATTGTATGATTTGTTTGAGCAAGATGCTTCTGCAAAGGCAATGGGAATACACAGATCCTTTGATGTGGCACAGGAATGTCTAATTTTTGTTTGTGCTCTTTGCCCTGCTCTAGAAGAGAAAGGAGAAGTTTGCCCAGGTGCAGATTGCCAAGAGAAGGACTCAGCTGGGGAAGAGCAGCCTGCCCAGAGAGGCAGAAGGGCCAGGAGGGCTGGAAATGGTGGCAGCTCCAAGGAGGTGCCAAGCCCTGACAGCCAGGAGGAGATGGGAGTGATCACACCTGGAAACAAGGGAAGAGCAAGGAGGACAAGGCCTTGCTTACAAGGAGTTGTTCCCAAGTGCCCTGATCAGGAAGGGATTGATGTTGTTTCATCTGTGGAACCACCTGGAGCTGTTCAGAGAGCAGGGAGAGGTAAAAGGAAAGAGCTGAAGGAGTTAAAACCTCCAAATGAACACCTGGAGTCGTGTGTGGAAGATTCCTCAGTGCTACAAAAAGCACCTGCAGATACCAAACAGAGTTTGCAGGAGGGTGGCACCAGTGAGGCTGAAGGTGACCCAGGCACCAAGACAGGAACTGGAAAGGCTCAGAGTGAAATGTGGCAGCTGCAGACAGGTTTGAATAACCCTGAGAGCAAAGCTGAGGACAGTGGGGAAGGGCTCCTGTCACCGAGGAGGAGGCACAGAGGAATGGGGAACACAGAACCAGGGATTGCTCCAAGGAGAGGGACACGGGCAAGGAATGACCAAGGGAAAGCAGCTTCTCCAGGAGACCCTCATGGAACAAGCAGGAAGCTTCGTAAAGACCCCTCCCCAAAGGTTTCACAAAAACAGGAGCAGGCTTGGGACAAAGCTCCTGAGGCTGTCACAGCACAAGAATCTGAAAATGGCACTCAACTTGAACTAGAGGCAACAGAGAGAAGAGTGAAGTCTCTTAGAAGTACAAGAAACAGAAAGCACTCAGCTGAAATCAAAGTAGACACTGCTGGGGTCGCACTTGAAAATACACAAAACATTCAGAAAACTGAGGAAACATCAAGTGAAACTGATGCTGAAGCACAATCCCATGTGAAAAATAAGCTGAAAGGATCTCAGGGATATGAAACAGGAAATGCTCAGGAAAATACAACAGAGGCAGCTCGAAGATTAAAGGCAGAGTCACCTTCTGCAGAGACAAACCAAATGCCAGCCAGTGCTCAGAACGTGGAAGCAAACAGGGCTAGAACCAGGAGAGGCAAAAAAGACTCTTTGGAGCAAAAAACTGAGGAATTTCCTGAAAATGTGAACGGCCTAAAACCAATTGCTCCCAAATGTGAGTCAGAAGTGGCTGAGTGTTGTCTGCAGGATGCTGTGGGCCCTGTGTGTGGCAGTGCAGCCCCGGGCAGGGAGGGGCAGCCCAGCCCAGGTGCTGCTGACAGGGCCAGTCCTGCTCTGGGCACTCACAGGAGGACCAGGAACGAACGGGGAATCCTTAAAGCAAAGCAAACTGAAACCCTGCAGGGCAATCCAGCACAAAATAATGCAGTGCTGCCTAGAAGAGGAAGAGGTAAAAAAGTTAATTTTCAGCTTGAAGAAAGCAGTTCCAAAGCAATTGAAGGAAAAAGTTTACCTGAGAGTGATGAAGGGGTGACTGACAAAGATAATCCATGTGAGAGTTCCGAAATTCCTCCTTCACTGGGAAGGAGGAGCAGGAGAAAACAACATGATTCCATCCCACAGAAAGCTAGTCCTGCCTTTGTGGAAAAAGCAGCATCAAGTGCAGATGCCAGGCAAGCTGAGGCAGGATCAGCGCTGGGAGCACAGGACACGGCCCCGAGGCGGGGCCGGAGCCGCAGGGCGGCCGCAGCCTCAGCCAGCACATCCCCCTCAGTCAGAGCCAGGCAGGGGCTGCTCCTGCAGGGCACTGCCAAACAGGTGCCACTGAGAGAGGAGCAAAATCCAGCTCTGGGCAAGAAAACTCTGAATGCACCAGCAAGGGACAGAAGGAAAAAGACGGATCCAGCAGCAGAGGCAGGTAGTGCAACTCCTCGTGCCTTGTCAGAGACTCAAGGTGAAGGTACTCAGGAAGACCAAAGTGTGCCTTTGGAAGCAGGGTCCTGTGCCAAGGAGAAGGCACCAGGAAGGGGCAGAAGGAAAGAAGCTGCTCTGGCATCACACACAAGCAATTCCATCTCTCTGCGAGGGAAGCGCAGGTTGCCCGCAGGTGATGGAGAAGCAGCTCCCAAAGAAGAGCAGGATGTTCCCTTAGAAACTTGTGATCCATCTGGAAAGGAAAATCCACTGAGAAGAAGCAGGAGGAAGGAAATTGCCCCCTTGGTAGAAGCCAAGAGTTCTGTTCAGGGAAACCAGGTCCTGTCAAAACAAAGTGGTAGGAAAAATAACAGTAGGGAAGTTAAACAGAGTTTGGACAGTTCTTCCCAAGAAAATACAGAGCTTGTAAAAGAGAGCTCGAGGCAAGCAGCCACTCCACTGCCTCCTACTCCCACCTCACTGCAGGGTTTGCCAGAAGATGGTAAGGACAGAATTCCTGAAGAAAAAAGTAAAGTTTTAGACATAGCTCCACCTGCAAAAGAAAATCCATCAAGAGTGAGCAGGAAGAAAACAACTTCTTCCACTTCTGAAGAAACAATTTCCACTTCTCTCAGGGGAAAACCCAACCTGCCCAGAGGCAGAGCTCAGAAGAGGGCTCTTCAAGAAAGTGAAGATGCATCTGCAGAAGATGACCCATGCCAGGGGAGAACAAGGCAGCTGAGAGGCAACAGGAGGAAGGTGGAGGTGTCAGAGGCAGCTGCTCCTGCTGCTCCCCACAGAAGCAGTGACTTGGCAGGCAATGGCAGCGCTCTGGGAGCTCAGCATTTGAGTGCAGCTCCCACTGGTTCTGGAGAGGATCAGCCAGGACAGGGCCAGGAGGGCGCCCCTGCTCCCCAGGCAGCTCCCACCTCTGGCAGGAGGAGGCGCCAGCAGCCAGCAGAGGATGTGCCAGCCAAGAAACTGAAACCAGGTGAGGCAAGGCTTGTCTTTCTCTGTAAGCTTGGCTGAGTTTGTGATGGAAAAGCTCCCAGCTCCCTCAGCTGCTCCTGGGGCTCTCCCAGCCCCATTCCTGTGGGATCTCAGCACCTCAGGACTGAGGTGTCACCGAGACCACCCTTGGGGGGCTCGGGAGTCCTGGAATATTCCAGAAGTGTCTGGTGGCTGGACTTTGATCCTACACAGGAGACGACACCTGTATGAGGATAGGAGGGTTTCACTGGGGTGAATGGTGAAGGGATCAGTTAATTAGAGAGTGAGACACAGGGTTTAGGATTTCTGTACAGGGGGGTTTAGAGAAGTAAGATGGAGGAATTGGGGCGTGTCCTGTCCTTCTTCTTCTTCTTCTTCTCCTCCATCTTCTGTGGTGATGGTGGCACTTTGGGATTGGTCATTACTAAAAGTGCACCGGACAATAAGAATAAAAGGTATTGGGGAAAAATGATAAATATTGTACACGTAACCATGGGTATAAAGATAGGTGACTGTCCAGAGGACAGCACAGTGTGCTCATGGCTGGCTGCTGAGCAGAGCTCTGTCGGGCCGAGAGAAAATCTTTTAGATAAACAATTAATAAACACCGAGACCAAGAAAAGAACTGAAGCCTCTTCTCGTCCTGGGCTGTCCCAAGGCCACCCCGGGCCTTTCCAGGCCCTCCAAACAGCCGAAAACTGGACACTGTCCCTTCCCTGCTCACTGCCCAGCCCCTCCTGAGCTGAGGGACCCAAACTGGGCCCAGCCTGAGCAGGGACAGTCCCTGCCCTGTCCCTGCCCTGTCCAGCTGCCACCTAAAATATGCCCTGGAGTTTTCAGCTTAACCTAAAAACTCCCAATTAGAAAATATGATCAAATGAGTGCCTTGAAGGAGAAATGGCAGCAGCTCTGTAGTGCTACAGCAAGGAATTGCTGCCATAACACTTGCCCTGTTTTTATTTTTGCAGGACTTTGGTGTTGGTTCTGTTTTAGTTTCACATATCAGTGGAAGGAATTTTAGCTAAAATGGCAGCTAATTGGTTTTGGTGCTCTCATTAATGTTAACCTACTTTCAGAAATAGCTGTGACTCCTCAGGGATCCAACTGAAGGATATTGGATGTGCAAAGTGTGGGGTTGGTATCTGGTTTGTTGAATTCAGAGCTGTCATCTTTGCACTGTTGTCATTGGGGACAATTCTTTGCCAAACAATGGAGGTGAAGATGGAATTTTGTGGGGAATGTTTGATGGATGATACAAATTGACATTTTTGTTCCTTGTGCAAATAGGGAATGATGAAAATGGGTCTCTCCAAAGAGGAAGAAGAAACAAAAGTAAACCTGGAGAAGAGGATGCAAGGGCAGCTCAGAGCACTGCAGGGATGGAGAGGAGGACAAGATCCAGCACAAGAACAAGGAAATAGCCTAAGAGTCCCAGAACCAGTTTTTAAATCAATTCAGTAATTCCAATTACAGGATTTTTTAATGTGAATTGATTTGCACTCTGATTTTAAGCTAAGACTTTTGGTAATTCCATGGTTGCTTTGCAAAATATATTTCTTAATGTGCCTACAGATAGACAGTAGATATTTCCTTATAGCTTTGCCAATATGTGGTGGTTCCTAAACCATGGGGTGCTTGTGCAAAGCTGCAAACATAAATTCCATTTTGTTTACCAGTGTTTCTGCCCTTTTTCCTGTTGATCAGTACAACAATCAGGAAGCTAAACCTATTTTCTGCTGAAATTTTCCTATGCTTAAATTTTATTTTTCGTTGGAGTTCTGTAAATATTCTTTAAAAAAAAAACCAGTTGTATTAGCAGAAGTATTATGCTAAATTTTAATAAGTTTTTTTAAAAAAATTCAATTTGTATTGAAAAGTGCAGGTTCTGAAGTCATTAAACTTGTAAACAGTTTGGTGCTTGTGTGGTTTTTTGGTTTTTTAAGAATGCATAAGAATAATTGCTGCTGTCTTATGAGTTCATTTCTAAGGTTCATCCTCTGATTGATGTGGTTTGCAGACAGAATTTTTAGGACTTTTTACAGATAATTTGTCTTCGAGGCTGGGGACTTCTGAAATGCAGAAACAGAGAAAATTCAGCCTGGACATCAAAGTTGTGTGCAGTTTTTAGACCTGATTTCAAATCCTCTGTTGATGTGGTGTGTGAGGAGCTGGGGATGGTTCTGCAGCAGAGCAGCTGGAACTGGAATTGTTCAGGTTGGAAAAGACCCTAAAACTCCAAACCTCAAAACTGATAAAATAATATGATTTTTTTTTATTTAGGTTGGATTTTTTTTGTCTGTTTTTTATCATGTGGAATGTGCTGTACTGATATCCACAGAGGGTTTTTATTGAATTATAATGCACTTTTTTAAAAAATGATTTTATTCTAGTGTGAAAATTCCAGTCTGTCCATACATCCAGGGTTGCTCCATCCCAGGAGCAGAATCTGCTGCTTTCCCTTGAGCCTCACATGGTTAAATATGAGAACTGGAATATTCTGTGGTGAGAGGGTCTTTTTGGTTTAGTTTGGGTTTTTTGTGTTTTTTTTTTAACCCTGTTTCCCAAACATGACATTCCTAAAACTTTAACCCTGAAATCTCAGAGGAAAGCAAAATGTTACCATCTCCCCTAAATTCAAAACTGTCTCCTTTGTATAAGCAATGCCATGGTTGGGAAATACAGGGATGCACAGGAATATTTTTCTGGATTTAAGAAGTTTGGGGTTTTTTTTCTCCAGTCACTCAGATCAGATTTGAGTTTTGTCCTAATTCAGATTTAACAAAGCTTGGATTAAATGCCTCAGTTCTCCTCCACAGCTGGGGCTTCTCCCCAGGATGGAATTTGTGGATAAACTAAATTTAAATAACATCTCCTGAAGTAAATTCTCCTTCTCTGGTACTCAAAAATCAGAATTGTCTCCTCTCATTGCCACTTTCCCAGGTGCCTCACTGGAGCTGGTGTTGGGTCTGAGCAGGAATCCTGGGCAGAGGCTGCTCTGAGGTGGGCAGAGCTTCTCCAGGAATTTATCCTACTGCTTTGTGGGAATTAGAGATCTCCCTGAGGAATTCATCCCTTGATTTGCAGGAATGGGAGAGATCTCCAGATGCAGAGCCAGTTTCTGTCATGCCAGGAGCACACCCACATCCTGTGGAGATCTGTGCAAGGCCAGATGTGTTTGGTGGAGATGGACGAGGTAGGATGGGAATTCCCAAAGCAAAGGTTCACTTGAGGAAGTCTCAGAAAGTGTTGTTGTTGTTGTTGTGTCATGTTGATTCAAATTTGATAAAGATGTATTTCATTTTATAGGCAGCTCCACTCTGAAAATCTGAAACTGCAAATCTACCTCAAGGTAGTTAATTCTGAGGGAGAGCTGAGACAAATCTTTTACCTGAGGGGTCAGTCAAACAAATCAAAAGAATGCAAGAAGCTCTTTTGCTGCTTCTGCTGCCAACAGCATCCACGCCAGAATGCCCTCCAATGCTGTGATCCGTATGATGTCCTCTCCTTGTTGCTGCGCTTCATCTGAAATCTCTTCATCTTCACGAAATCCCGAAGTTGAAGGACAATCCATTTGCTGCGTTGTCATTGTTTTCTTAGATGTTGTTGTTTTCTTTTTATACGTTGTTGGCAAAAATGGCTGCATTGTTGCGGTCTCGCCACGAGATGGCGCTGTGGCTCCCCCGAACAGAGCCAGCACCCCGGGCACTTCGGTCATCCCCCCACAGGGTGGCGCTGTCACCGGGCCGGACAACCGTGATGGCGGCACGAACTCCACTGCCCCTCGTTCGGCAGAGTGCCGCGTCCGCGATCTTGTTTGGCTGCGACTTCTGATTGAGCTGACAATGGAGCTTGAATACGTGAACGTCTCCCCTGGATGGAAGAGGCTTGGGCCCCAGGGTTTGGACTGAAGGCACCGGGAGCGGAGAGGGGGTGGAGCCCCGGGATGTGGAGCCCCGAGCGCGGCCCCTCCTCCCCGAGACGTCACAGGGGATCGGGCCCGCCTCCCGCCGCGCTCTGCTTTCCGCGCATGCGTGCTTTCGGAAACGCCCCCCCCGTCTCCTCCGAGCTGACGTCACTGTCTCCGTCCCGTCCCGCCTCCGAAGTCTCCTCCGTACGATCTGTTCCCGACTCTCTCTCCTCCTCTGGCGCTGTATCCCCGCCTCCCACCGGTGCGCGCACCCGGGCCCGCTCAGCGATACGAGCCGATCTCCGCGTCCCGACTTCCGGGTTTGACGTCACAACTGCGCGTCCCCTGCGTGTCCCTACGGCAGCCGATTGGAGCTGTGTAACCGCCCCTGTCTCGCTGTCCGTGTCTGACGCTGCCGCGTCGGTCTGAGAGTCATCCCCCGGAGTCCCGCGAGCCTTGCCTCTCGCACGCGTTGTTGGCGCCGTGCCGGCTGAGGCAGCCGCCGCTCCCGGCGCTGCGCCCGTAAAAGCCGCACCAGAACCCGCGTCCCTCATCGCCTCCACGCGCCCGCGCCCCGCCAGCCCGCACCGCCGCGAGAAAGCGCTTCCCCCTCCCCTCCTGTCCCCCTTGGACCCCCCTTCCGACCCCGCCGCTTGTCCCGTCCCGTCTCCCCCCTGGCCCCTGGCGAGTGGAAGGGCGCGCCCCTAAGGAGCGACCCGCGTCCTCGGTCTCGCTGGGAGAAAACCTCAACTCGTCTGGGAGTGGGATGGTGTCATCTGTGCCTGAGTCGGAGCCTGAAGCCCCTGCACTCTCTGCGGTTTCAGGGCGTTTTGGAGATCTCTTGGGTTTTCGGGGTGGTGGGACCGGAGGCAATGACATTGCTCCCGTTCCTCGAGAGCTTTTCCCCCCGACTAACTGGGATCGGAGCCAATCTCCGTTTCGAGCCTTGCTCACCTCCCTCCGCCCCTGTGGGATTTGCAACAAGTTGTTGCCTCGCCAATCTTTTTGACTGCACTGAGGTAGCTTCTAACATAATTCTTGCCGGAGACAGCAATTTCAAGGCAGTCTCATCCTTTTTCGTGGCTAAGAGATAAAGGTGTCTATTAATTTCTTGCCAAAACCCCACTTCAAACAACAGACGCGTCTCCGAAAGCGGGTAATTGAGTCTTGCGGCGAGGGTTTATCTGGCCTGGGATGGGTCCGGCTCGCAGAGGGCAGGCCGACACCCCGCTGCAATCAGCGAGCACCCCTGGGCGTGTGAGGGCCTCGGGCTGTGCTCGCCTGCGCACCCATCTCACCGCCAGTGCGACCGTGAATAAGGAGCTGGCCTCTCCATGGGGTTGAGTCCGGTTTAATGAACGATCCAAGATGACATCCAAGGACAGGCCCTAAGGAAAAACCCCAAGGAGAGCCCAAGCAATGGGGGAGAAACAAGGTTATAAAGGGAGTGGGTGTACAAAGGAGGGGTTGACACGGAACCAATCAGGAAGGGTGCAGGGATGAACTTAACATAACTGATGTAAAGGGGAATCCAGTGAATACAAAGTAGAGGAGGGGCCCCACAGACAACCACAACCCCCAGAGACTCTGGAAAGTTGGGAGGAGTGGGGCATGATTGACTGGGCCCAGGGAGGGGAGAAAGTCTACATTTAAGGAAATAAAGGGGGAGGAGGCATTATATAACGTAACTGACAATTTATGCCAATAGCGAGAAAACTGGGAAGGGCAGAACCATTTGCAAACATAGGGGGGAACAACACAAAATGGGGGAGCTATACAATACACTTAACAAACACACTACTACACTTAACAAACACACTACTACACTTAACAAACACACTACTACAGGTCTGCAGGGCTTCAGGCTTGTCCCCCTTGTTGGGGTGGCCCACCCAGGAATGCCAAATGACGGCTCCAGCTGTTCATCCCTGCACGGTCACACACAGGATGGCCTTGGGACAGCCCACACTCCAAAGGACGAACCTGCACTCTTCAGATTTTCAGTCTTCGATATTGTTTGTTATTTCTTACCTACACAATTTTCTTCCAGCCTGACAGAGGTGTGACCAGCAAGGCAGCCAAGGGCGCTCTGACCTCCCACTGGGCAGTAGTCTATTTTTATACTAAAAACTACCTACAATATATTTACCTTTCACTCATATTAGCAAGTCCACCTTCACCAAGAACCAATCCCAAAGTGCCAACATCACCACAGAGAATGGATGACAAGAAGAAGAAAGAAGAAGGACAAGACATGCCCTGATCACTCCCATCTTGTCTCCATAACCCCTCTGTACCAAAATCCCAAAATCTGTATTTCCACCCTGTGAATACTTCATTCTTACACCACTTATCCCCAGGTGACTCTCTTATCCTCAAACAGGTGGAACATCCCGTGCAGGGTCAAAATCCAACCACCAAGCCCTCCTGGCAACATTCCAGGATTTCTGAGCCCCCCAAGGGTTGTCTCAGTAACTCTGGCCATCAGGGGTGATGTGCTGAGTTCCCACAGGAAAATTTCCAAATTCTCTATAATGTATGCAGAGTTACATCTTCTTTGTTGGTTGTGTGGCAGCACCAATAAAAAAAAAAAATGGAAATGGTAGGAAAATGTCATTGCAATCTTTCTGCATTGTCAGTCTTTTTTATTTTTAATCTGGGCAGATGATTTTCTTAAGGAAAGAAGGAAAAGAATGGGACATAACATCAGGAAGCAGAGGTTTCTCTTAGTTATCCATGATTGTTGTTCACATTTACAAGTTGCTGGGTATAGATATATCTATATGTTTTAATATCTATGAATTTATTTAAAGCTATTTTATCAGTGATTTTGGGTGAGCAGTAAAGAAGAATGAGTATTTTAAATTTTGTGTAAATTTAGAGAGCTGCCTGTTGATGATATTTAATCTCTCAGCCTCATTTAGGTTGGAAAAGTTTTCCAAAACCATTGAGTCCAAGGCCACCTCTGTCCCATGTCCCCAAATGCCACATCCTCATGGCTTTTAAATCCCTGCAGAGTATTTATTATTTAAGCAGGAGCATTATTTTTCCAGAGGTTTTGGTTTGATCCTCCTTTTGATGGCATTGTCACCGCTGTGCTGTCAATTGTCACCGATCCCTGTGGGAGCTTCCATCTCTCCTCTAAATTCCATCTCCACACTTATTAAAAATAGATGGACTTCCTGCTTCCACCACATAAATAAGGTTGAAAAATCAACCTGATTGTCACAGAGAGTTTCAAAAACCTTCAAAACTTCCTGCCAACAAAATGATTTTAATATTTCAGCCCTGCCTTGCTGTCAGTGCCACAGCCCTGCCTGTTCCTGACAGTCTCTCTCATATCCAATTTCCTTCCAGGCTCCTTGGCTTGAAAGAGTTCCCTGACAGCAAGACAAGCTGCTTAATTACATGAAATATGGCAAGAAAAATGGTTTGAGTTTTGCAGCTTTTAATTTGTCTCTTTCCACAGCATTCCTCCCTGCCCTGACCCAAGGTGTGATGCTGTTTTGGGAGGGGAGTTGTTAACCTTGGAGCTCAGCTGTAAACACCCCCAGAATTTTGGGAAATGCTGTAATTTCCCAAAGGCTGGGCTCTGATGGAGACAATTCTCAGAGATTTGCAGGGAGCAGGTAATTGATGATCTTTGAGGATGTTTTCTCCATAGATTCCCACTCCAGCTTCCTTCCCTGCTCCTTTAGAATATCATTTATGGCTGGTACCCACAGGAGGTCACAGAAAAATCCCAAACACCAGTGGGAACTCCCATCCTTTTGAACAATTCCATGAGAGGTTCCCTGCCACTCCAAAAGCTGTAATTAGTGAATATTCTCAGGTTTGCCAACAGAGGCTGGAATCTGTGGATAAACTAAACTTGAGGAACATCTCCTGAAGTAAATTTTCCTTCTGTAGTACTAAAAAAGGTAATGAAAACATCTGGAAATTAAATATCAGGGTGTGGGGTCATCTGGGAACATTTGATGGTGCTCAGGGCAGGTGTTGATGTTTTTGTGGTTCTGTGACAGGTAGGTCAGGACTTGCCAGCCTGTGACAAACAATTAACACTAAAAATAGGGAAAAAATCTGTGTATTTGACAGCTAAAACCCCAATCTTGTTCTGATCTTCAGCATTATAAATTTCCCTTTTGTATTTAATGAATTTAAGCAAATTCTCCATATTTATGTAGTACATTTTTTCTCCAGAAGTACTTCTTAAATTCCAGTAGAATGCAGGATTGTGCGTGGCTAAAATACACCCTTGTAATTCCAAAGTTTGATAGCCACAACTTTTATGGGACACATGGCAGAAAGAGTAAAACTTTCTACTGTATTTCACTGAAAATATCAGTTTTATCGAGAGATAAAACCAAATTCTGCAGCCAGAATTTGGAATTAAGGGTGGGATACCATAAAATCAAGACTGAAGTGTTTCAATACCAACCCACTGCTTATTCTGAGCAGCATCATTCAGAATCACAGGAAATATTTTCAGCCAAAGCCAGAAGAAATCAAAACTCTTTGAGGCAAATATTCCTTTGTCTCTGTATATAAGGAAAGAAACACTGGAAAGAAATCAGTGTTTTTAGCACTACTTTTAGTGCTGCTATTAGAATTATCTAAAGAAACACATGATACATTTTAAAATTTATTACTTACTTACTACATTTTAAATTTTATTTTATTAAGATACAAAAATCTTGCCAGAAGGTTACTCGTGGCTTATTTTCCCACCTAAAATTGGGTGAATATTTAAAACAAAACCTGAGGGAGAGGAGTTTCACTGCTCAGTGTTCATTAAGGAATTAAAAAATCTTATTTTGACTTCAGCAGTTTAAAATCTGCTGATGCAAATCTTTCACCACAAATTTCCCAGCTCCACGAGACACCTGGACTAAGTGAAGTTCAGCACTTAAAAAGAGGAGTTTAATCTAGTTTAACCCAAGTTTAAACTTGGACAGATGCAATAATTTGTTGGATTGGAGTTGTTTTCATGTTTTACCAGAAGAGAAACTTCTTAACAAGAAATAGCAGCTCTTTCATTTAACAAAAAAATGTTATGATTTCCAAAAGAACACCACTTTTTGTGGTAGGAGATCAAAGGACTGCAGAGCTTTGCAGCCATCTGAAAAGTAGAAATTTATTTCTAAATTTCTTATTTTAATTCTAAGTAAAAGTTTATTTCAGAAATTAATTTAATGTTAATACTTAGCTTTTTAATAGAAATATTTTTATAAAATAAGTTTAGTATGAAATTATTGTAGAATCTTTTATATTTAATATTCAGCTTTTGCATTTTTTTAAATGTCATTTTCTTCAGTGAGAGGATCACATTTTCTAGGGCATGATGGAATGAAAATTGGGATTTTGTGCAATTTGGAGAGTTTTCCAGGCTGCTTGGTGGAAGAATGTACCTGAACTCCCGATTTTCTCCTCTGCTCCTTCCAGAGGGAGCTGCATCTCCATGTGGATCTGACACTCCCAGTGTTGCAGCTCTGGAGGGATTTTATTTTAAATTTTAAATTGCAAAGTTTGTGAATGCCAGGGAAGGATGCAGCTTCCACTGCCCTCAAGAAGGTCAAACAGATTTTTCTAAAAAGCAGCTAATTAGAGCTGTAAATTAGATTAGACCAGGCTCTTCTTAACCACCTACGAGCATTTATCCCGTGAATCTCCCCAGAACCCACTGCCATAAATCCTTGTTTTTCTTTGAGGGGAGATGCCCCACCAGCTGACCAAAACTGTGCTGGTGAACTTTGTAATTAATATTTTGCACGTGTTCCTAAAACTCTCAATGACCTATTTTTAAATAATGGGAAATGAGAAACCCCTCCAGGAGGGTCAGGCGGATCAGAAATCATCCACGAGGCAAGCGAGGGGCCAAATCCATTTTAATTGAACCCACTGAGAGCATCCCCTCAGTCAAAGCCTGAAACTAAGTTTAAAACTAAAGCTGAGACTTTTAGGTGCTGGACCAGATGAAAACCCACCAGCTTTTGTTTTATTTTGAAGCCGAATCCTGTCAATTTACCAAAGCCCAGCTCGTTATAGACATGCAAATCAGGCCAGCAGTGCCTTTTGGGGTGTGGGCATCGCTTTGCAGCCCTGCCGGTGCAATGTGTGATTAATCCCTGCCAAGTCAAGCCCACCAATTAGCACCAGCTCATTTTCCTCCCTTTCCAGCGAGTGCCTCCTTTGTTGCACCGCTCCCTGTTCATTAGTGGGAGCACCCCCGTGCCAATTAGGCAGGCAGAGGCACTAATTTGATCATCTGGAGAGTTGATCCTCCCCAGATCCGCGGCCGTTCCTCCAGGGCGCTCCGGCTCGGCTTGGGGCTCGCGTTCCCCCTCTGGAGAAGGCTCCTGCTTCCCATTAACTAAAGGGAAAGCCCTGCTCCTCAGGCAAAGCCCAGCCCCGCCTGGCTTAACGAGGGAACCCCGGGCACGGTTGGCTGGGGAGCGCCAGGGCTGAGGTGGCTTCTGAGAGAGCGGGAGCACGGACACCACCAGGCCTGGCCAGCCTGGCACGGCTTCCCAGGCTCTGGCATGGCTGTGCTGGGCCCTGGGATCAGTTCTGGCCCTGGGATCAGTTCTATCCCTAGGATCAGTTCTGTCCTTAGGATCCCTCCTGGCCCCAGGATCCATTTTGGCCCTGGGATCAGTTCTGGCCATAGGATCAGCCCTGTCCCTAGGATCAGTTCTATCCCTAGGACCAGTTCTGTCCATAGGATCAGTTCTGGCCCTGGGATCAGTTCTGGTCATGGGATCAGTTCTATCCTTAGGACCAGTTCTGTCCTTAGGACCAGTTCTGTCCATAAGATCAGTCCTGTCCATAGGATCAGTTCTGTCCATGGGATCAGTTCTATCCCTAGGACCAGTTCTGTCCTTAGGATCCCTCCTGGCCCTAGGATCCATTTTGGCCCTGGGATCAGTTCTGGCCTTGGGATCAGTTCTGGCCCTCTGATTAGCTCTGTCCATGGGATCAGTTCTATCCCTCTGATCAGTTCTATCTCCAGAGTCAGTTCTGTCCATAGGATCAGTTTTATCCCTAGCATCAGTTTTTGCCATAGGGTCAGTTCTATCCCTAGGATCAGCTCTGTCTGTAGGATCAGTTCTATCCCTAGGATCAGTTCTATCCCTAGGATCAGCTTTTGCCATAGGGTCAGTTCTATCCCTAGGGTCAGTTCTGTCCCTAGGATCAATTCTGGCCCTGGGATCAGTTCTGGCCCTCTGATTAGCTCTGTCCATAGGATCAGTTCTATCCCTAGGGTCAGTTCTATCCCTCTGATCAGTTCTGTCCCCAGGGTCAGCTCTGTCCATAGGATCAGTTCTGTCCCCAGGGTCAGCTCTGTCCATAGGATCAGTTCTATCCCTAGGATCAGCTCTGTCCATAGGATCAGTTCTGTCCCTGGGATCAGCTCTGTCCATAGGATCAGTTCTATCCCTAGGATCAGCTCTGTCCATAGGATCAGTTCTGTCCCTGGGATCAGCTCTGTCCATAGGATCAGTTCTATCCCTGGGATCTCCAGTTCCCCCTTGGACAGCTCCCGGATTTCCTCAGGACACCACTGCCCTCCCCAACACAGCACCAGGGAGGGATGAACCTTCCCAGGAGTCAATTTCTTAAGTGATGTTGGCTGTGGCACCTATTTGGTGGAATTCATGGAATTCTAGAGTCACTTAGGTTGGAGAAGACCTTTGAGTCCAGAGCAGTTTCCCAGAGCTGTCCCTTGCTGTGGTTGGCAGTGCCCACTCTGAGCCTGCACTAAAACTGACCCTAAAGACAAACACCCCCTTTGCCTTGCCCACCATTGCTCCCCTCTAATGGCAACTTTTAAAAGCCCAAATTCCCTGTCAGGATCTCGGAGCAGACCTTGGCTGGTGAGGCAGGACTCAGCATCCAAAGGAGGTGAATCCTCCTGGAAGTTTGGGAGAGCCCAGCCTGAGCAGTCCTGACCAGAACCAGCTGAAAAAAGAGCAGCCTGTGAGTGGATTTAATAACTTCTCATATTTAAAATTGCCTTGTCATTTGAGTAATGAGCTCTCTGTGCTTTCTGCTGGAAAAGATCACCACGGAGCTTTGTTTTTGGTGGGGTACCCACTTGGGCAGCCCAGGTGTGTTGCTAACTGAACCCAAATTATTAACCTTAATACAATTTTTAAACAATTATTAAGCTAATCGGATGCAAATTAAACAAAATGAACCTATAAATATATGTGTTTTTCAAATTAGTAATTGGATTTTTTGATGATCTTTGGCTTGACATTGATAAGCTGCTTCTCATAACAGTCTAATTAGGCAATATGTAAACTTTGGCATTCGGTTCTGTCCTAGTGGCTTTTTCAAATGATGTTTGTAAAATTTGCAATTTCATATTACAGATTAAAAATTAAAAACTGCAGGAGGCTAACATTAAAATGAGAATTCATTTCATGGAAAGCCCTGTAGACAAAATTCACCCTAATAGAATTGTGCATAAGGGGCTGCAAATCATGATCTATAGTTACACAGGGGAAGGCTTGTCAAAACCAGTATTGTTGGCCTGTAGTTCTATTCACAGTATTAAACCCATCAGTGGAGTCACTTTGGGGAAAATGCGAACATTATCAAAGAACAGTAAATTAGCAAGAAATTAAAGCATATACCCTTGCATTTCCAAAACAAAAGATCCCTTCATTAAAAACCTTTCATCAGTGGTTTAATATTCATAGCAGTAATTTGCATAACTAAATCAGTTTTCACTGATGAGAGACGACCAAAGTTTTTTTTTTTTTTAATTTTTTTTTTTCTTCACTAATTTCTTTTTTGAATGAGCTCTCTAGTTTTTTTGATTAAAATTTCACACCAGTAGTTGAGCAAAATTGAATACATGACTTCACTGTATTTGTGAGCATCCTCTTTCCAAGCCGGGGGTTAAATGCTGCTGGGTGAAAAGCAGAGCCTGGGCTGGCTTTGTTTACCCCTGTGCACCCATCCTGTGTCCCTGCCAAACTCCAGCCCCAAACCCCACAATTCTTGGGGTTTTATTGCCTTTTCCACCTCTCCATAAACACAGGGGGTTGGTACAGGTGAGTAGGAATAAAGAAAAGTCATTTGAGTGCACGGTAAGAACTTTCTCTGACAGTAAAATCCTTTTTCTGAGTCCTTTTTGATGTTTTCCAAGGACCAACTCCCTTGTGAGCAGCAGGGAGGGAAGAGGAAACAAATTTGCCTTAGGGAATGAAGACAGAAAAGTCTTTTTCAGTGAAAATCAGTCTTTTTTTCAGGAACTGTTTCAAGGTGTTGATGGTAGGACTTGATGATTTTTGAGGTCTTGGAATGAAGACAGAAAAGTGTTTTTCAGTGAAAATCAGTCTCTTTTTCAGGAACTCTTTCAAGGTGTTGATGGTAGGACTTGATGATCTTTAAGATCTTTTCCAACCTTGCTGATTCTATGATTCTATGCAAAATAAATGGATATTGTGCTGGCTGAGTAGCCTTTACTAGAAATTATTTTGGGAAATAATGAGGTTTGATTCATTAAGAGATACAGTGAGCAAGCAGTCATGCAATATTTACATGTGGGCTCTCTGGGCAGTGATTCATCCATCTGAAATAATCAAATTTATTGGAATTCTGACGTGACCTCAGTCACAGAAAACAACCCTAATAACAATTAGCAAAGACCTCATTTCTCCTCTTACCCAAACTTTTGGTCCTTTATTTTTACAACTGGGTAGAACTACTTTAAAAACTTTAATATTTCCCTTTGCACCCTTAAGTATTCAAAGGTGTGATCTCCCCAAGTGTTTCTGCTCTAACCAGCAAACAATATTTCGTACAATTCTGATCTGTTAATTCTAATTAATATTGAAGCAGATATTGGCAGGGCCTTCCAAGTTTTTCCTTTATTTTTAAAGAAAGGCCTTGAAGGAGAAGGACCTTGTCTTCATGATAACAAAGGTAGATATTTCTTGGAGTTTTTTGTATTTTTCTGACATTTCTTAAATTATTCATTCCATGACAACTATTTTATTATTTACTTTCACTCCAGAGTGGTGATAACAGTGTCCAACTGTGGAGGAATGAAAAAGAAAAACCAAAATGAACAACATTGTTGTTCATATCAATAAAATAAAATTAATGAAATTTTTAAAATTATTTAAAATGTTGATTGTGTTAATAAAACCAAATAAATCATTAATTTATTTCCAAGAATACCCAAGTGTCCCTTGGTAGTTTCAAAAGGCAGGGCAGGAATGATCAGAAAGGTGCTCCACTAATAATGAAGGATCATTAAAATTCCTTAAAAAAGAAATAGGGGTACCCCTGTAAATAAAAATTATATAATATATCTACAGAACTAAATGGTAGGACTGCCTTTGGAGAGGCCCACGGAGAGCTGGATCCCATGGGAGCCAGGCTGGAGCAGGGCAGGGCTCCAGCCCTGAGGAGGAGGAGGAACAGAGGGTGAAGAGCTGACCATGGCCCTTCTGTCTGTCCAGCCCAGGGAGGGAAGGAGCAGCTTTGGTGATCCCTGGGTCAAACCACACTCCTGGGCCTTGGAGCAGCCCCAAACCATGGAATGGTGTCCTACAGAACATCCTGGCTGTGCGAGAGCCACCCTGCATGGTCCAGCTGAGGAGGAGGCTTGAGTCCTGCTCTGGGTGCTCCAGGTATGGCAGATGATGGTTCCAAGGTGATATGTTTTAATAAAATAATTTTTAATGTTTTAAAATTTTTAATATTTTAATAATTTTAATGAAATAAATAATATTTAAAAAAATTTAAAAAATATTGTATTTTCACTTCGTGAGGTTTTGGGGCAAGTTTCCTCATATATATATATATATATATACACACATATATATATATATATATATATATACATATATATATATATGTGTGTGTGTATATATATATTTATATAACATAATATTGGGAATGAGCCAAAAACTTTTCCCAGGAACCCACCACTATTCCGTTCCCACAGAGCTGTGATGTCAATTACAGCCTTAAAATTAATTTAATTTGGGAAATAAGTTTTCTTTTTGGGACTCTTTTTGGGAGTCTTAAGGATTAAAATTCAGCAAGGATGTTTCTGTGGGAGCAACTCCCCTAAGTTGGTGCCCATGGGCTGAACGTGCCCTGATGGCAGGGAATGTCTGCAGGTAAACCTGGGCAGCTTCCAGTCCAAGAATGGGAATAATTCCCTCACAGAATCCCAGGTTTGGGTTGGAAGGACCCCAAATCCCCCCCAGTGCCACCCAAGCCATGGCAGGGACACCTCCCACTGTCCCCAATGTCCAGCCTGGCCTTGGGCACTGCCAGGGATCCAGGGGCAGCCACAGCAAATCTGGGAATTCCATCCCAGCCCTTCCCCACCCTCACAGAGAACAATTCCTTCCCAACATCCCATCCAAATTTCTCCTCTTTTTTAAGCCTTGCCCATTTTAATATAAATTCACAGCCCAGGTCTGAGAAAAGCAGAGTAAACTTCATTAAAATCTCACCAAAATCCAAATGATGAATAATCTCCATTTAAAAACCCAAATTTCACTCTGCATGTTGTGTGTTAATCGTCTGAAGGACAAGACAGATAAACTCAAAAAAGGCAGAGAGATTTGTTCTTTTGTTTATTTATGAAACTCTCATAACCTTGGGCAATAAAACACTGACTGCAGTTTAAGGATTTATATAAAAATGATAAAGACTGAAATTTTGGTTTTTATCATTGACTTATTCCTAATAAGATTTATAGTACTTAAATTATTTATGTTGATATAAAAGTTAACACATCTAATATTGCTAAGCTAGAGAATTCACTAAAAAATAAGTTGAGGTGCACAGATTGCTTCAATTAATATCTTTGCATAGTAATTAATCATAAATGTGTGAAATTCCTAATTTAAACTGCAAGCTGAGACATTTGGGGAGGTAAATTTACTATGTATAAGTGACAGAGTAAAATAAACTTGGTTCTAAATCTCACCCAGCTCTAATTTGCAGTGCTAATTATTATTGTTGTATTCACAACTTCCCCAAAATGCTCCTCACTAAACTTTTTTGTGGTTGGGATTCTATTTTTTTTATTCTAATGGAATATGATCTGGCTTCCTAAAGAAATCCTGGTGGTAGCCCCTGACCCAAATGTACATCAGGAGCTGTTCCCCCATGGCCCTGGCCTATTTATTGCTTTCCAGCTCAAACAGGAGCTCAGAACAAAATTGAAAATGAGCTTGGGGTCTTTGCCTGGTCCCAATTTGTTCACTTCCAAAAGCACGACCCAATTTAGCCTGGCTGCTCACCCGAGGGCAGGGGCTGCAGGAGGGCAGGGCTGGAGCTGCTGCCCCAGGAGCCTCCCCAGGCCGGGGCAGCGCCTCAGCTGGGACAAACTGAGCACAAAATGCAGAAAGGAAAAATAAAAAAGGTTGGTTTTCATTAGTCCCCACTCAAAATATGTGTGGTGAAATCTGTCAGGGGCTCTGGCAGCAAGACAGGTTGTTGCTGAGGATTAAATAGCAATTTGTTGATATTTATATTATCAGTATAATATATTACATTTGTTTTCAATAAGATATTTATCATTGATAATATAAGTATATAGTATTGGTAATATAGCTATATTATAAATAACATAATATATACTTATATTATTATCAATATACTTATATTGACTTATATACTATCAAAATAGTATACTTATATATATTTATATATATACTTATATATACTTATATATATAAGTATATATATGCTTATGGATATACTTATATACTTATATATACTTATATATACTTAAGTATATATAAAGTATATATATACTTATATATATAATTTATGTGTATATTTTATATATAATTCTATGTATTTATATATGTATATATAATATACTTATATATATTTATATATATAAACACATATAAACTATCAAGATAAAATACTTATATATTATCAATATACTTATATTGACTTATATACTTATATACTATCAAAATAATATACTTATATATTTTTATATATACTTATATATAAGTATAGATATACTCATAGTTATACTTATATATACTTATATATACTTAAGTATATATAAAGTATATATACACTTATATATATAATTTATGTGTATATTTTATATATAATTCTATATATTTATATATGTATATATAATATACTTATATATATATAAACACATATAAACTATCAAGATAAAATACTTATATATTATCAATATACTTATATTGACTTATATACTTATATACTATCAAAATAATATACTTATATATTTTTATATATATATACTTATATATAAGTATAGATATACTAATAGTTATATACTTATATATACTTATATGTTCTTATATATACTTATATATACTTAAGTATATATAAAGTATATATACACATATATATAATTTATGTGTATATTTTATATATAATTCTATATATTTATATATGTATATATAATATACTTATATATATTTATATTTATATTTATAAACACTTATAAACTATCAAGATAAAATACCTATATATTATCAATATACTTATATTGACTTATATACTTACATACTATCAAAATAGTATACTTATATATTTTTATA
Organism: Zonotrichia albicollis; assembly: GCF_047830755.1. NCBI lineage: Eukaryota > Metazoa > Chordata > Aves > Passeriformes > Passerellidae > Zonotrichia > Zonotrichia albicollis. Next base: position 48,742,726 of record NC_133825.1, read on the forward strand.
TATATACTTATATATATAAGTATAGATATAGTTATATTTATATACTTATATATACTTATGTATATATAAAGTATATATATACTTATATATATAATTTATGTGTATACTGTATGTATATTTTTATATATTTATATATGTATATATAATATACTTATGTATATTATATATTTATTGTATATTTAATTTTTTAAAATTTTTTTAAAATTTTACTTTATTATTTTATTTTACTTTATTTCTTACTTTATTTTATTTTTTACTTTATTTTACTTTACTTTACTTTATTTTCCATTATTTTATTCTATTTTTAAAAATTTGCTACAGAGGCATGGCTTGCTTCAAATGGTTTGCATCAATGCCTTTTCAGAATGGAAAAAAAGTCATGTGAAGGTAAGTAAGAGAATACTGACCTGGGGAAAAAAAGTGAAAATGTAAATGAAAAATGAAAAAAAATTAGGTCTTATTTTTGTCCTACTGGAAAATCTTGAAAATAAAATTTAGCATTAAATTTGTGTGGTATTTTTAGAGAAATATCTGGAGCAGCCTTTGCTTTTCAGGGCTGTTCCTCCTGCTCCAGGTTATTTCCTGGCATCATCAGCAGCTCTGGATCTGCCCCTGATTCAGGAATGCCCACTGGCAGTTTAATTTAGCAACAAAAAGAGATTTAGAAATAAAAGAAATGCTTTAGAAATCAAGAGAGACACAGAGGAAAACTTTCCTGCTATAAATTAGGAGTGAAACCAACTTGTTAAACCCAAAAACCCCCGCAAAGTGTGAGAGAAATACAGAATTAAAGATTTAAAATTGAAAGCTAAAACTCAAACTAAGGGTTTTTGTTTGCCTGAGATATTAATGGAGTGCCAAAAAAGCCACACACAAATATTACAAATATTACAAATATTACAAATATTACAAATATTACAAATATTACAAATATTACAAATATTACAAATATTTCTTGTGACTTTATTCCTGTTTTCTCCTGACATTTCCCACCTGGCTTCACACGGATTTGGTGTCAGGAGGCTCCCAACACTCAGGTCCTCAGTCTGGGCAGAAATCACACCTTTAATAATAATTTTCATCATTAATAATTAATTTTTTAAAAAAATAATTTTGCTTTGAAAATACTGAGGTGGCCTTTTTTCACCTGTGCTTTTAAGGAGAGTTAATTTAAAATGCCTGTACTTGAATCTGGGATTTTTATGGATGGCCCAGGGAAGAGAATTCCTGTTACAATTAATTATGGAAAATTTTACTCTTGGCAGGTAAAAAAATCTGTTCCATGCACAGGTATAAATATTTTTAAATAGTGTAATGGGATGGAGGATTTCCAGAATTTGATATGGATTATATGGATACTTTTTTTGTTTGTTTGTTTAAATGAATTGATTTGTCTTTGGAAAAGCAAAGTAGTTAAATGTGAATGAAGAATTTGTTAAATGTGAATGAAGGATTTTTCTCCCCAAGTCCTGCTCTCACTGGGATCAGCCTGCAAACAAGATAAACTTTTTTTTTTCCACTTTCCCATTTCTTTCAGGTAAAGTATCCTAGGAAGAAAATAATAAATGTTTCCTGCCAGCAATATGGCACAACTGGAAAAGCAGGAGTTCAGTGCAGGTTTGGTAACTGGGATTGTTCAGGAAATATTTCCAGGATTTTCCCAGAAGAATATGAGAACAACTGAGGTAGAATTAAACTGAGAATCTGTATTTTTATCCACAGGGTGATAGAGAGTGACACTTGAAGTTTTGTCTTTGTTTTAAGTTTAAAAATGCTGAATTTGATGTAAAAATCTCTTTTTACAGAACTAAAATTTCTAATTTTTTAGAAGACCCTCAGGACCACAGGCTGTGTGTGGGTCATTCACCATGAGGAGAAAAGGAAGGAATAAATTTGCCACTTTGCTGCCAGGATGTGGATTTGATCCATCCAATTCCCCAGCAAATGCCCAGGGCTGCCCCTCCTGGATCTCAGGAAATTCCTGCTGGAAATCCTGGGGATGGCTCCTCCCTGAAAAATGCTGGTTGCATTTTTCCTTTTGATTTTTATGGATTTCCAGGACATTTTAATGGATTTCCAGGACATTCATTTGCATTTTTTATGGATATTCAGGACATTCCTGCTGGAAATATGTTCCTTGGGATAGCTTCTATCTGGAAAATGCTGCCTTTCCTGGATTTCCAGGACATTCCTGCTTGAAATGTACTCCTCAGGGTGGTTTCTCCCTGAACAATGCAGCTTTTCCTGGATCTCCAGAACATTTCTGATGGAAATGGGTTCATCAGAGTGGTTTCCCTCTGGAAAATGCTGCCTTTCCTGGATCTCAGGACACTCCTGCTGGATCTGTATTCCTCAGGCTAGTTTCTCCCTGAAAAATGCAGCTTTTTATGGATCTCAGGATATTTCTGGTGGAAATATGTTCCTCAGGGTGGTTCCTCCCTGAAAAATGCTTTATTTCCTGGATCTCAGGACGCTCCTTGTGTTCCTCAGGGTGGTTTCTCCCTGGAAAACGCTGCCTGTCCTGGATCTCAGGACACTCCTTGTGTTCCTCAGGGTGGTTTCTCCACCCTCTGGGCTGGAGGTGCTGCCCCAGCTGAAACTTTGGTTCATCACTTCCCACTGCAAATGCCACAGGATCTCCTGCAGGGAGAAAGCAGCTCCAGGCTTGCTGCCAAAGTGCTCTGACCTTGTCTTAGGCGTTGTTTGAAGCCTTTTCTCCAGTTGTTACAAGCTCCAGGACTCCTGGAGGCTCCCAAGGTTTTGGAGCTTTCTCATTTTGATGACCCAGCTCAGGACAAGCAGCGCTGACTCCAAAAGGGACAAATTTCCAAGTTTCTCCTACAATCAACTCAGCATCCTCCCATTCCCTGCCGCACTCCCATGGCAGATGTTACACCCTGAACCCCACTTTTAGATGCTCAGCTTGAAGCTTTTCCAGGGATCTTCCAGGAGAGAAAACAAGGAGGCAAACCATGGGATATCCACGTGGCTGGGCTCCCTTCCTCAGCTTTCCTCAAGGGGGGAATAAACCAACCCATTCATTCCAAAAGAATTCATTCCCTTCAACTGGTTTGGCTTTGCTTGACAAGGTTTTGGTGGTTTCTGGGAGAAGCTGCCGGGAGTTTTCCCCATTTCCCACAGAGCCAATTCCAGCTCTAGGCCCCTCATTATCTATGGGACAAGAAATTCCTTCAGCATAAGGCGTGAATGAAATCAGGAATGTTTTTCCTGATAAAATGAACCTCCCGATCAGGTGTTTCCCACATTTATAACCCAGCATCACCCTTGATAAACAGCTCCAGGATGGAGCCAGTGCTGGCCAAGCTGAGCCCATGGGGGAGCAGCTTTGGGATAACAGGGTTGGAAAGGGGATTTTAAACCTTGCACAAGCTCAGCTGGGCAGGGGAGAGAGGACGGGCAGGAGGAGCAGCCCCAGGCATGAGGAAGGAGGGCCAGGAGCTGTCCCTGCACCCACAGAAAGGAACCCAGGCTGCAGGGGAAGGCGTGAGGGGGACACAGTGACCCCAGCCCCACTCCCCATCCCCTGTGCCTCTGGGAATGGGGAGGGAGAGAAAACAGGGAGTGAAGCTCAGCCAGGTAGAAGAGAAGGGTGGGGGGGATGTGTTTTAAGATTTGTATTTCTCATTATACTGCTCTGATTTGATTGGTGATAAATGAAATTAATTTCCTCAAGTGGAAGCTGTTTTGGCCATGAGGGTGAGGGTGAGTGATCCCTCCCTGCCCTTATCTCCACCCTTGAGTTTTGGTTGTGTTTTCTCTCCCCTGCCCAGCTGATGGAGGGGCTTTGGTGGCACCAGCCAGGATCAGCCCTCTGCCACCACAACTGAATATTGTCACCATTGCAAACCGTGCATTCTTTGCTGTTAAAAAAAAAATATTAGATACAAGTCAGAGTACTGAAAAGTGGCTGCTGTGCTTGGGGAGTTAGTATATTTTATCAAAAATGTGACAAGTTTAATGTAAATATTTCACAAACTTGAGTGGCTCCTCAGATTAAAGGCTGCCAAAAATCCACGGTGACACACAGGGCTGGACTCCCTCTCTCCAGAGAGGTGCATTTGATGCTTGCCCAAAACCACAAATGAGCTGTGGCCAGAACTTAATTTTTGATCAGCTTGCTTTATCTGCAAACTCAATTTCTGTAACCACTTAAACAGAAAATTTAAACTATTTATTTATTTATTTATTATTTGTTTATTTTAAACAATTTTTTATTTAAAAAATTTAAACAAACTCCATTTCTGTAAACATTTAAACTTTAAATTTAAAGTTCTTGCCTATGAGTGTCCGAACCAAGTGCAAATTTTAAAAACTGTTTTGGTTTGTGTTTCAAAGAGCACTTTCAATTAAAAAAAATCACATTGAGCTAAACGAGAATTAGACTTTAAAATGTAAAAAGTCTTTGCATTACCCAGAATGAAAGATAAGGTGTTGATCACAGGTTTTGCCTTTATAATTAGGTACAACCATAAGAACTTAGAAACCTTTCTGTTCCTGAGTATCCCATCTAAGCAGATTTTGTACTGGTGGATAATGGAGAAATGCCCAAAATCCTGTGTAAATGTACATCTCTGGAGAATCATTGGTCACCCTGACTTTTTAATTGCAGCTTGGAAATAGATCTTGGGATTTGAAAATGTTTTCCTGCCTTCCTCTTCTGAAGTTGTAATTCCCATGATCAGGGGTTTGCCTGCCTCCTCCTGTTTGTGTTCCCACTGTCCCCCCTTTTGTGAATTGTGCAAAGTGGGTGAGAAATTATAGAAAATAGAAATGATAGAAAATCTGGGCACGACTTTCCTCCCATAAACTGCAATTCTCGTTAATTGTTGTAATTCTTTCTTTGATTGGAGTGTCTTTATTTGTTATATTTTTCATAAAGTGTCTCAAGAACCTCCCATGCTACCTGTGCTGCACCAAATACCCAAAGATTTCACTTCTTTTCTTCGTCCTTGACATTTTTTCAGGTAGAATTTCAACCTCTTCTTCATGAAATACTTCCCATCCTGCTGCTGCTTCCCATATCTTTTTGTGGGACTCTTCTGCAGTTAGGACATAATAATAATAATAATAATAATAATAATAATAATAATAATAATAATAATAATAATAATAATGTAATGTATATATAGATGTATGTATATATATATGTATGTATATACACACACGCTAGTCTTTTTATAATAACAATAACAATAATAATTATTAAAAGAATAGCATGTGTATATACATACATATATATACATATATATATATATATGCACATACATATATATATATACAATTAAACATTATTAATATTATAATATTATTCAATATTATAATATTATTAATATTATCATCATCATCTATCTATACCGGCACAGTTTGAGACTCTGGGGGCAGTGAGAGATCAGGAAATCTGTCCCAAAAATCCAGGGCAGGAGCAGCCCCTGGGTCGGTGTCACCACCTGGGCAGTGCTTGGACCCGCAGCAGTTAAAGGCGCATAATTAGCATTTAATTGTTGGTAATTAAGTGTAAAACGCCACCGCCCAATTTTTTTTTTTTTTTTTACCGGCCGCACTGGGGAATTATCAGGTGAATGAGTTCTTTCAGTGATGCTTTTTATTCCAAAATCCTCGGTCTCAGGGTGTTGCTTTCCAGGAGGGATTTTAGGCTGGATTTGCATCTCTAAAAGGTTGATAAATTCTGATTTGATAAATTCTGATTTGATAAATTCTGATTCACCCCGAACTCTTTCAGGTTTTATTTTTATCCCCACCAGCCCAGTGGAACTCTTCAGTTCCACCCGAGGCTTCCCAGCTTTGCCCACAAAATGCATCAAATCCTGAATTGTTTATTCGGGGAGCCCCAATAAAAACCTCAACATTTTTAACATTTTAAACATTTTTTTAATGTTTTCCCCCCAAAATCCAGACAGGAATTTTTACAGGATCACAAGAGAATTGATTTCAGTCCTCATATCTTCCATCCTGGCTGCAGTTCAGGTCGGTGGCTTTCCTGGAAAGTTTGAGGATAAAAAGAGTTTTCCATTTGGGTTATTCAGGTGAGGAAAAGCAGTTTCCAAGGAGAATTCCTAACAGCCCAAATTCCTGGGAGCAAATGGGAGTTTCTGGTAAGTCAGAGCTTAATTCAGGTGGGGTTTATCAAGGCCAAGCCCAAGGAGCATTTCTGAGAGCAGAGTGGCCAAGGAGGGCTGCAGGGATGCCCTGCCACAGATAAATGTGTCAGTAATGTAAAAACGTGAATTTTGTTGTTTCACCGAGCTGTGTGACAGAGGGTCAAACACTTCTCAGCTTCCAGAGGATCAAACAGTCTCACTTCCTCTCCAAAAGAGAGAAAAGGCCCTGCCCTCTGCCCCTTAGGCTTGGGCGGGATGCAAATCTGAGATCCGCCAGTGTTTGTGTGTGTGATTCCCAGTGGGACTGGGAAAAGAGGGATGGAAGCAGCCTCTGGCTCTGGGAAAACAACCCCAAAAAAGGAATCTGGTGTTTTCTCCCAAGCTCTCACAATTTACAGATTTAAACAAGTGGTTCATCTCCACTCAGCCCATCTCCAGGCTGAATTTTACTTTATTTAATTTTATTTGACTTTACTGTATCACAGTCTCCTGGGAGGGCTGGTTTGTACACCTGTGAAACTGGAATTAGTGAAGGAATGAAGATAAGCTGGCTTTTAATGCTCTCCTTGTTTTCCTTTTCCTAAAGTCTGAAGAGGAAGCCGTGCCTGCATGTACAAACTGCAGTGTTATAAATAATTTGTTCTGTCCCTTCTGAGACCGTGAGAATGGAAATGTTTGCTTTCAGCAGAGCTTGTTTTCTGTTGACTTCATTTGATAGCTGTCCAGATAAAAATATGAGCTAATATATTTTGACATATTTCCTCAGAATGTGTGTGACATCAGCTGGCTGCTGCTATCTCAGGGAATGTCAGAGTGATGTCATGCAGCCTCTTGATTTTAAATGAATTAAAGATGAAATATGACCCCTCTGTAGGTGGTTGTGCTGTACTGAAGCTGCACAGCCACATTCATTTACTATCAGCTTTAAAGTACTTCAAGTTTTGTTGCAGGAGCAGAAATTCTGATCTGGTGTCCAACAGATGGGAGAGATAAAATCCAGCCCAAACCAGGCTCTTCTTCAGGATATTTATCCTTGCATGCTTTGTAATTTCAGTTTATATTTGCTGTCCAACCTGGTTTTCTACAGTCCTGACAGTCACAAGAGCAGCCATGGACTCTGACTGATTCATGGAGGAGGATAAATTACTTAATTGATGCCTCTGCATCTTTTCTGCACTTAAGCCAAGAGCAGGGGAATGTGCAATCCTCAGTGCCTTAAAACCTGACAGAAATGTATATCCATTTAATTTCATTTTTTAAATTTCTTTTAAAAAATGAAAACTATCTCGTCTCTTCATATTAGGAATATGCTTGGCATTTCTCCCTCTGTCCATCCCTGAATTTCCAGCGAAGGGAGTTATTCCTTTGCTGAAGTTGCAGCAATTTTGGCTGGTTCAGACCCCTCAGAGTGATGTCCAGGTACAAACAAAACCAACCAAAAATTCCTGCCAAACTGATGCTGTTTGTATGTGATCTCCTCCTTATGGAGCCAAAAATCTGCTTCCATTTTAGAATTCCCCTACAGTTTAAATTTCAGTACATTTCAATAATATTTGAATTTTTAAATTCCCCTAAAATAACTGTTAAAGCCAGAGCTGTGATTTCTAATTTTGCCATGGCCTCTGAGCTTCCTTTTGGCCACCTCCCACAGCCCCAGCTCTGATCCTCACTGCTTTATCCAAACTCAGGGCTCCAAATCTCACATTTATTTCTGTGGCCTAATTCCATGGGCTCCGAAGAAACAAGTCTGCAATGACTGAGCCACACCAAATTCCTTGACTTTCCTTAAAATTCCATTTAAAACAGACTGGGACAATCACAGCAGTTGCTGTGGATTAAATATCCAGGGGGATGCACTCTGTCATTTATAGGGGGTGCAATCACTTATTTAATGGAGATTTAATTAGATAGAAGCAGAGGCCACATGGACACACTTCCATAACCATCAGAAAGGCTGGAAAAGGAGCCAAATCCCCATTTTGTCAGCCTGGTAAAAGACAGCTCTTCTGGGAGGTGTTGTAGGATACCAACCAGCATCATATGGACCGTGAGTTGTCAGCAGAAAGAAGAGTTCTCCAATTTAATTTATTCTCCAAGGTTAATGGGGAACAAAGTCCCTGAGCTTCATTTGAAATAACTAAAACTGGAGGGTTTAGGAAGTTAAAATCTGAAGAAGACCCTGAGTTAATCCTGGAGGTGGCACTCAGAGCTCTGGGGACAAGGTGGGGATGGGCACAGCTGGGATTCGATGGTCCTGGAGGGTTTTCCAGCCTCAGGGATTTTGTGATTCCTTCCTTCCTTCCTTCCTTCCTTCCTTCCTTCCTTCCTTCCTTCCTTCCTTCCGCCACTTCCTTCCGCCACTTCCTTCCGCCACTTCCTTCCGCCACTTCCTTCCGCCACTTCCTTCCGCCACTTCCTTCCGCCACTTCCTTCCGCCACTTCCTTCCGCCACTTCCTTCCTTCCGCCACTTCCTTCCTTCCGCCACTTCCTTCCTTCCGCCACTTCCTTCCTTCCGCCACTTCCTTCCTTCCGCCACTTCCTTCCTTCCGCCACTTCCTTCCTTCCGCCACTTCCTTCCGCCACTTCCTTCCTTCCGCCACTTCCTTCCGCCCCTTCCTTCCTTCCTTCCTTCCTTCCTTCCTTCCTTCCTTCCTTCCTTCCTTCCTTCCTTCCTTCCTTCCTTCCTTCCTTCCTTCCCTCCTTCCTTCCCTCCTTCCCCAGTTTTGAGGAATTCATGCCTTGAATTCCCTCTCTTTGGAATTCCTGCCCCAAATTCCCCATCTCTGCAGTCCCCTGAAGGCAGGAGGAGCCCTTGGCACGGCATTTTCAGGAGCAGAGCCCATTCCCACTGGGATCCCTGCCAGCCAGGGCGCGTGCCCACCCCAGCCCGGCCCTTCTGCTCAGATATTGATTAGCAAAACAAGCTCATCGCGAAATTGCTGAATTTAATTTTGATCAGTTTTGTCTTCCCCCAGGGAAAATCCACACTTCTCTTTTTTCCCCTTTACAGGCAGTGTTTGAGTTTTCATGTTCTGGGTTTTACTCGTGACCATCTGGTATTTTGTAGACACTTCGCTGGTGCTGGATATTGATTTCTCTAACGATTCCTGGGCAACCCAGCTCTAATTATTTGCAATTTTTACTGGTTTTAAAGTAAATTAGATGCTGTTTTTGATGTTGGCTCTGGCAATTTGCGTTTTCCTCCACAGCAAAAACGGACCATACCTAATTACTGTGCCCTTCAGTTGCATTTCTTTCAAGGAAACTTCAAACTTTGTCATGTTCTTGACGTGCTGTGGAGACTGTGCTTTTATTTTATTTTATTTTAATTAAAAAAAATATTTTATTTTATTGTAATACTTTGTTCTATTTAAAAATATTTTATATAATGTCTTATTTTATTTTTAATATTTTATTTAAAATAATATTTTAATATTTATTTGATTGTATTTTAAAATATTTTATTTTATTTAATTTTTTATTTTATTTAATTTCTTTTAAATTTCATTTTATTTTAATTTTTAGAAACACTTTTTCTTTTCTTTTTAAATTTTATTTTTAATATTTTATTTTTAATAATTAATATTTTATTTTATTTTATTTTATTTTATTTTATTTTATTTTATTTTATTTTATTTTATTTTATTTTATTTTATTTTTTTGTTGTGTTGAGCAGGCACCTGATGTGTTTTCTGTGGAATTGTGGCTTCCAGGAGATTTCTCAGCTCATCTGATGGGTGAGGGCATGGTGTGGAAGATCCCCACAGGGTGACAATGTTCCCATGCTCCTGGGCTGTGCAAACCCAGGTCAGCACTGGGAATATTTCTGTGTCTGCTCTGGGTGCCCTGACCCCCAGAGGAGCTCTGACTGACCCTCATCCATGGAGAAAGCTTCCCAAACTTCACAATAGACTGGAACCCACAAAAGTGTGAAATAGATTATAGAGAGCAGTGTAGGTGAGAAATTGAGGTTTTGGGATTTTTAGTGTGTTGTGGATGGAAACAAGATGGAGGGCACAGGGTGTCATCCTGGGTTTCTTCTTCCTTCTCCTTCATGGGTTTGGGTGACATTTTGTAATTGGGCAGAAAAGTCCCCATTGCGGCTCTTTGGGATCAGTTATTGTGTTAAAAGGAAAAATAATCCAGGTGTCAATTCTTCATTGGATATTTAGCTTTAAAAGACCTTGTAACAAGAGATTGTTGGCCATTCTGTACCTTGTAATGAAAAGCAGCTGAACTCAGTACTGAGGCTGTTTTACTGATAAGAAATAATAAACTCCTGAGTGTGAACATGGACTGCCCTCTCAAGTGCCTTAACCCAGACCCAGAGAAACCAACGACTGGAAAAGCCACCCCTGGTGCCGGTGTGAGGATGGAGCTCAGGACCTTCAGATCCTGTTCCTGCTCCCAGGGCTGGCTGTGGGCTCAGGGCTGGAGCCCAGCCAGCCCCTGGATGCTCCCGTCCCACCTGGAGCTGGGCAGCAGCACCAAAGCTCTCAAGGTAGGAGCCCTCCCAGTGCTGGAGGTTTGGCAAACATCTCCTGGAGCCTGAGCTTGGTCTCCAGATGAGGCTTTGGGCTCAGCAGGGCCCTCCCAGGCTGTTCTGGGCTGTAAAGCTCCTGGGGTGCCCAGAGGGACAGGCTGGGACACGGGCACCAAAATGGGGTGGGGAACAAACCTGAGGAGCTGCTCCAGGGCTGGGACATCTCTGCTCTGGGACAGGGGCACCAAAATGGGGTGAGGAGCTGCTCCAGGGCTGGGACACCTGGAGAGGAACAGCTCCAGGGAGAGCTCAGAGCCCCTGGCAGGGCCTGAAGGGGCTCCAGGAGAGCTGCAGAGGGACTGGGGACACGGATGGAGGGACAGCACACAGGGAATGGCTGTAAGCTGACAGTGGGTAGATTTGGATGGGATTTTGCGAAGGAATTGTTCCCTGTGAGGGTGAGGAAGGAATGGGATGGAATTCCCAGAGCAGCTGTGGCTGCCCCTGGATCCCTGGCAGTGCCCAAGGCCAGGCTGGAGCACCTGGGACAGTGGGAGGTGTCCCTGCCATGGCAGGAATGATCTTTAAGGTCCCTTCCAACCCAAACCATTCCCTGATTCCATGACAGAGGAAGCCTCACCTGGCTTTTGTAGCCCCAGCCCATTTTCCTGCTCAGGTGTGGAACAGCCTCCTGGTACCTCCCAACAGGAGAAATTATCCCAAGAACTTCTTGGAAAACCCCTATTTTTGTCAAAACTTCCTCCTGCATCCTGTTCAAGTATTTATAGCAGATCTGTTTTCTCATCCCTACATCAACGTTGAGGTTTAATGTCAATATTAGTATGAAGTGTCTGCGAGGGTTTGGAAAATGGGAATCAGAGCCATCAAATCTTTTATTTATGCGCAGTGAATTTTTAAAGGCTCCCCTGTGTTTTGATCGAAAATGCATATTTCTGAACAGTTTAGTTCCCAAAGTCTGTCTGCGGTGGGAAGATTTATTTGGGATCTGCCATGGGCTGATTGAAAGATGGGAAAAATCAGCGTTGCCTTCACCTGCACCCCTGGGCAGGGCAGCTGGAGGTTTGGGTTCCTGGGTTAAAGGGAACAATAATTCCAAACTCTGGGCATGTCTGCAGGAGTGAGCAGTGGGGAAATTGGATGATATTCCCTGATCCTTTAAAATTCCCCCTTGGCACAACCCCAGGGCTCCTCCTGCTGCCCCAGGAGCTGCTCTGAGAACTCCAAGTTTTCAGTTTTCCAGGGAAATTCTCTTGGTTCTGCTCTTGGGAACACATTGCAATGCCCTGGAAAGAAAATAATAATAATAGTAGTAGTAGTAATAATAATAATAAATAATAATAAAAACATCAAATTAAACAATAACAAATTAATCAAATGTATTATTATTTAGATACCAATATTTAATTTAATAATATTCAATAATATTTAATTTAACAATATTAATAAATAAATAATAATGTATTAATTATGTATATAATTAATAATAATAATAACCCCTCATTATAATTAATGGCTCCTAGATTTTTATTTCTAAGGCAACATTTTCCCTCCCTTTCCTTTGAAATAAAATATTCTATATAAGAATAATAATGAAGTGAAAATGAAAAAATGCACCACTACATAGAGACAAATTTACTCATTCCTAGGAATTTTTTTTCAATTAATGGCAAATAAACATGAGTGTCCTTAATTACCCTTAATTCCTAATTAACGTCAAATAGCATTCCCTTCACCTCCAGGTGATGGCTCGCACTATTGAGGTGAGATGACCACTATTGGTGGTGATCTTTTACACAAATAATCCCTTTTTACTGTTAAATCCTAGCAAGTGGCAGATTGTTAATTTTTTTTCAATTCCAGAATATTTGGGGGTGTTTTCTGTTCATTTCTTTTTGAAACTGGAGTTTCTGACAGTGCAGAATGACAGAGACTTGCAGCTGGTCCCTGTTTCCATCCCTTCTCCCACATTTCATTTCATTTCATTTCATGCCTTCAGAAACTGAGCCCAATTCCAGGAGAGCCTGAGCCAGTTTTGCCAACCTCCCCATTGTGGATCTGACAGTGTGTAGAGCAGCCTAAATGATTATTCTGGTTTAATTTATGTGTATAATTATGGAACCCTAGAATCCTGGGATGGTTTGGGTGGGAAAGGACCTTAAATCCATCCAGTGCCACCCCTGCCATGGCAGGGACACCTCCCACTGTCCCAGGGTGTCCCAGTGCCCAGCCTGGCCCTGGGCACTGCCAGGGATGCAGGGGCAGCCACAGCTGCTCTGGGAATTCCACCCCAGCCTCTCCCCACCCTCCTAGGTAGGAATTCCTTCCCAAAATCCAACCCTGCCCTGCCTGCCCAAGTGTGGCCAGCTATGAATTTTCCTTAAATCACCCATACCTGGCTGAAGATCCTGCTCTTAATTTAAATTTAAAGGATAAATCTTTTCAGGGTAGAAGAAAATTGCAACTTAGATTCCCTTTAAAAAGAGAAAAGCTGGAAGGTGAGTACCAAGCACCAATATCCCAGGATGGAGATCATGTCTTGCTCTCAAAGAGTCCAGGGCTCTCACTTTGGGTCCCAGTTTGAAGGGACACAGAGAGCTGCCTTTGACCCTGCTGGCTTCCATCCTGGCCACAATTTGGGTCAGGAACTGCTGGTTCTTGGCTTCTTTTCTCCTCTGTCGATATTTTTCTTTACAAGGTCTTTTAAGGCTAAACTATTTAATTAAGAAATGACACTTAAGATATTTTCATTTTTTACCCAATAACTGATCACTCAGAGTCTGCACTGTGGACTTTTCTGTCCAATTACAAAATACCACCCAAACCCATGGAGAAGAAGGTGAAGAAGAACATCCAGCCTTTGCCCAAAAACCTCCATCTCCCTCTATATCTATTACTATATTCTAAAACCCCGAACTCTGTTTTCCACCCTGTGATATCACACACTTCTAATCAAACTCCACACCCATAATTCCAGTGCTATCGATCAATTTTGGAAGCTTTCTCTACAGCCTCAGGTCAAATGCAGTGTTCTCTTGGGGATCAGAGTTTGTCAGCACAGAAAGTCTGAAATTCTCAGCATCCAGAACTCCAACAAGGAACTTCCTTTGAAAGTTCGATAATGTAAGTATCCTCCCCCTGGGTTGTTATCGAGGTAAGAAAATTCAGTTTTTGAGGCTGTTGGTTAAAAACCTGGAGCTGTTTATCCAGCCTGAGTTCCGTGGGAACTCCACCTCCTCTTTACTTTATATTTTTCAGCTGAGCTATGGCATTTTTGGCATGGAGACGTCACTGCTGGTTTATTCCTTGCCTCAGATAACTCCAAGCACACAGATAAGCTTTGACCCTGCCACTGGTGCCCTTTTCTGCCAGGGCTGTTGGCTGGCACGGGGAGCAGCAGTTTGTGATTAATCCAAGTGTTCATTAGAGCTGTTTATTTTCCACGGGAGCACCACAGAGGTGGTGGCTGGAGGTGGTGGCAGTGGCACTGTGTGAGCAGGATCCCTGTCCAAGGGCTGCAGCGTAATTATGGCACTGCTCTCATTTGCATATTGCCAGGGTGCTGCCAGGAAATATTAATGGATTACTTTTTGTTCCTTTAGCCCGTGTTTTTGAAAGATGCCTAAAAACAAAAAGATCATATCTGTATGTTGTTTTTTAATTTATTTTCACCTTTTTGTCTCCTTTGGAGACCCCTGGTGTATCAGCACTTTGTTTACCACAAATTAAACCTTAGCTGATTGTTTACCAGGCTGAAGACCCTTGTGCATTACTCCAGCACTTTCCCTTTTTTTAATAATCACAACCTGGGATTCATTTGCAAGAGGCCCTAATCTGCATGAGAATTATACAATTAACTTTTGATTAACCGCCTAGTTCTTTTGGAAACCGCAGTGTATAGGATACTCTGCATTTAAATAATTTCCCTTAAATTGGGAGCAGGCCTTTCATTAAAGCGGCGACTTTGACTAAACAACAACATTTGGAGATAATCAGGGTCAAGACAATAGGCAAGGCTGCAAGGCTAGAATGTCATCTTTAAATATAACAGCTGAGATAAAGGCACCCAGATTGTGCCTTATCGAAACACAAAAAATCAAAGCTCTCTCTTGTCTGTGGCAAAATACCAGGCCCTGGTGTTTAGGGCGCCCATTGTTTGGGCCTGGAGGGTGGCAGGATTTGCATTCAGAGAGCCGGCTCTAACACACATTACATCACGTAGGGTACTTATCTCGCAGTCTGACAATAATTATCAGGAAGAATATACTCAGAATGACTTTTTTGTGATTTTTATGCATCCCCGACACAAGGAAAGGGAGATAACGGCATTATGAAAAAGGGGAGAGTCTCCAAAGGCTCTCCCTGGAGCTGCGTTCTTCGATTAAATTTGCTGTGCCACTTTGGTGTGCTGAACAAGTGGAAAGAAAGACTGGGAGGCTTTTATGGAGGGTAATAATAGCCCTGAACACAGCCCCTAGCAAAAGATAAGATCCATTGTCAAAACAAACAAAAGGAGCAGTATTAAACACCACTTGAAGAATATCTATGAGCAAAGTTTGAAATCCTTGCCTCTCTTTTTCATACCTTGAACCTGGCTCTGTGGTGTGGCCATCTTCTAACCAGGCACCTTGGCCAGCCCTGAGGCTTCCACTGAGGCTTTTCCCCCTGTTCTGATCCAAGGGGTTTGTGGTGGGATCTATCCATGGTTCCAAGAAGGATTTAAACCATCCCAGCCCAAGTTTGGTGTCTTTCCCATGGGGGATTTTTGGGCATATTTGTTGCCCAAAGAGTATTTTGTTCCTGCAGTGCCTTTGCTGAGGGGTGCTGCAATTCTGCAATGTTTATTGCTCGTTTTTCACAGGGTGATTGTGGCCTTGCACCAGAGCTCATCTCCACGTCAGCACAGGACAGCTGAGGGTGATGGACCCCTCAATGGATTTGCAAGAGCCAGAAAAGGGGGAATGGCTTCCCACTGCCAGAGGTAGGGTTAGAGGGGATTTTGGGATGGAATTGTTCCCTGTGAGGGAGGCAGGCCCTGGATCCCTGGCAGTGCCCAAGGCCAGGCTGGACTGGGAGCTCCTGGGACAGGGGGAGGTGTGGACCAAGATGGGTTTAAGAGGGGCTCTTCCAGCCCCAACCACTTTGGGATTCTGTGACTTTAGGAAATAAATTAAAAAACAGTGGAGGCATTTCTCAACATCCTCCCTCGGTCTCTTCATTCTGCCAAAACCTCCATAAAGGCCCAGGAGAAATTTTCCTGGGATTGTGCCTTGTGCATGTCCCAGGCTTCCAGGAGAGCTGTGGGGGCACAAACTCTGTGTTTGCAGCAGGAGCAGACAGAGCTGAGTTCTGCTGCTGCTCCTGCTTTTCCTCCTGCTCCTCAGGGCCCTCCAGGAGAGCTCCTGGAGCTGAATCACAGCTCAGACCTGGGCACAGATCAGGGAGGAAGGGCTGGAGAGGAGGGTGATGGAGCCCAGGCAAGGGAATGATTCATTTGGCACCTCAGAAAGTTCAGAAGTTCAACCCTGACAAAGCTTTGATACTTCAGATCAGTATCTTTAGAAAGGTGTGACCCTTTCAAATCTTTGTTTCAGCCTTCTCCTCTGTCTCCCCTCTTCTCTACTCCTTTTTCTAAAGGCTTTTATTGCTTCCAGGGCACCCCATTCTTCTCCTAAATTGAATCCAGGTCTTCCTTCTGTTCCCTTCCTGCACGTTTTGCCCATTTTTACCCCCACTGCACCTTTTTGTTACTGCATTGTGAGTCACTTGTGGAATTCAGTCCTTCATCAGAATGTTCTCTATGCCAATAACAGAGAATGTCTCATAATACAGAAGCAGTCCCAAGCACTCAGGAAGCAAGGTGAGTCTCCCAGATCATGTCTAAAAATTAAGATTCTGAAAAGAAAATTGTCATTTGCAGCCCTGTATTTGCCTGCTGCCTTTTTTTTAAGTTCAGAGGGTTTTTTTGTAGTTTAATCTTATGGGTACTTAAAGAAAAAAAAAAAAAAACAACAGGCAAAGGGAAGGAATGTGAGAAGTATAAAAGCTTTGTGAGTAATGTGAAGTATCACGGGGCTTGTGATTAAATCTGTATATAACATTTGAATGCAGCAGGAGGAGACACTTTATTTCCTGAGTAAATCAAAGTGCTCTGATATGGAATAAACTGCAAGAGTGTATTTATAGGCTCCAGGGCCTCACACCCACTCCAGACACCGCAGCAGCCCCAAAGCCCAAGGGTTCCTTTGGTTTGGGTGTGGGGTTGAAGCCTTGTGAAGGCTGAGCTGGAAGAGAGACTGGACGGAGCTACAGAATAAAGCAGGGATTTATGGAAAGCATCTCCTCCATGGATGCACCTTGGGCAGCACCAGAGCCCAGCCAGGGCTGCACCCAAGATGAACCAAAATGGCCCCAAAATGCACGGCCGGGCACGGGCTCTGTCCCTGGGGTCAGTTCTGCTCCATTTGCACCTTGCAGTTCATTGTCCCATCCCAGCTTTAGCCCAGGCAGTCCCACCCTGCTTGTTTTTCTCTCTCCAGCCCACGGGGTTTGTGCTCCTGGGCTGGGATTTGGATCATTTGTCCTTGGTGCCCAGCTGGAGCAGGAATTGTTTTGTCTCCCTGCTCTGTGCACAGAGCTCAGCATCCCTGATGTGAGCCCAGCCCCACACACTAAAGCAGCTCAGAATGGGAAACACAGAAAAGCCAAACCTGAGGATCAGGGTGGGAGGTGATGAGGGACCTGCCAGTGCTCCCCAAGCTGTTTCCTCAGCTGATCCACAGGATTTGAGTGATGCCACAGCTCTGGATTCATGGAGAGATGGCAGAGAGGCCTTCCAGTGACACAAACTGGCTGGAAGGGATGTGCCACACCCCAGAACAGCATCCCAGAATGTCAACTGGGGGGACTGGGGGGACTGGCTGGCAGGCAGCAGCTGTGGCTGAGAGATGGGCTGGGGATTGGTCAGTGCACGCTGAGAGATTGTGTTGGGCATCACTTGTCTGTGCTGGGTTTTGTTACTCTTTCTCCCTCTCCCTGTAATTTCTACATCATCATCATCATCATCATCATCACTATTATTATTATTACTATTATTATTATTACTAGTACTATTACTACTACCATAATCATTATTATCATTATTATCATTATTTTATGTCAATGTCACCAATACTATTACTATTATTAAAATAATAATAATATGAAGAATACTTAAATAGTTAAAATAATTAATATTTTAATATTATTAAAATAACAACAATATTAATAATATTAATATTATTAATGAGATATAATAACAACAACAATTAATAATAATAATAATAATAATAATAATAATAATAATAATAATAATAATAATAATAATAATAATAATAATAATAATAATAATTTGTTGTTGTTGCTGTTAAAGGAGAAGCCACTGCCTGAGCATTCTCACATAGATCAAGGATTCACCATCCCTGGAAGGGCTCAAAACACCTCTGGATGTGGCCCTCAAGGACGTTTGAGCAGTAACACCTGAAATTCTGCAATGGGGACACCAGAAATCACAGGAGGGACTCAAGACTCTGCCACCAAATGAGCATCCTGTGACAGTGCCAGGGTGTGCTCTCTTTTTTGGAAAGAATGGGACAAACCTGACTTTCCTTCGTGCTACCAGCATGGCTGGAATCCCAGATCAGTCTGACTGCAGAGGATTGCCCAGCTCCATTCCTGATTTCCAGCTGTGCTTCCTGGGAATTGCTCCTTTCTCTCCCTGCCAGCACCCAGGACCTCCCAGACCTTTTGAAGGTACTGGCAATGAAATCAGCCAGCTCAGACTTTTAATGGGCTAATCTATGATAAATATCTTTGCAGCACTGAAACGACCTCAGCAAAGCTGCCAGCAGTGATTTCATGGTTATCCTGAATTTTGAACTCCCTTTAAACCAGAGTTCAGCTTCAGCTGATGCTCCTCACGGCCTGGCAGGCAGCAGTGGATGCTTTCTTCCAGACAATACCTTCCTTCATTCCAAAAAGGAAGGTGTGAAACCAGCATCTCGTACAGATATAGAGATGCTCACTTGTGTCCCGACAGAGTGGAGAGGCCTTTGGGGATCCTGGAAGCATCTCCAGCCAGAAGGGTGTGAGAGGGGCAGCAGAGACAGAGCCTGGCAGGCCAGGTCAGGAATTATCATCCTTAAAAAACTGCTGTAGCAAGCAGTAAGGGGAGCAGAAAACCTTGGAGATCCGACAGCAGCTGTGCTTTGCAAACAAATCCATTGAAATGGGAGTTTCCCCAGGAATTTCTGCCCCTTGCCCTGTGCTGATAGCCTGGAGTGTCCTGGCGTGTCCTTCCCAAGGTGGGCAGAGCCCTGTGGGGGTCTCACACTGGCTGGCATTGCTTCTGCTGCCCTTGGTGATTTATGAGCTTTTAAATTTATCTTTTATGGGCAGGGAGCATGTCCGGGTTATCTCGGCTGTTTGAGGGGCCTGAAAAGGCCCGGGGTGGCCTTGGGGCAGCCCGCGTATCGAAGGACGAGAAGAGGCTTCAGTTCTTCTTTCTGGTTTTTATGTTTATTAATTGTTTATCTAAAAGATGTTCTTTCAGCCTAACAAAGATCTGCTCAGCAGTCAGCCATGGGCACACTGTGCCGTCCCCTGGACTGCCACGTATCTTTATACCCCTAGTTACGTATACAATATTTATCATTTTTCCCCAATACCATCTATTCTTATAGCTCGGTGTACTCTTAGTAATAACCAATCCAAAGGTGCCACCGTGGCCAAAGAAGATGGAGGAGAGGAGGAAGAAGAAGGAGGGCAGGACACGCCCCAATTCCTCCATCTTACTCCTCTAAACCCCCCTGTACAGAAATCCTAAACCCTGTGTCTCACTCTCTAATTAGCTAATCTTTCCACCCTTCACCCCAGTGAGGCCCTCTTATCTTCATAAAGGTGTCGTCTCCCATGTAGGGTCAAAGTCCAGCCACCAGACACTTCTGGCAACATTCCAGGACTCCCGAGACCCCCAAGCTGGTCTCGGAGGCTCGGCACCTCAGGACTGAGATCTTGAGATCCGACAGGAGCACGGAGGAACAAGGCTCCTGCA
Source organism: Zonotrichia albicollis (assembly GCF_047830755.1). Lineage (NCBI taxonomy): Eukaryota > Metazoa > Chordata > Aves > Passeriformes > Passerellidae > Zonotrichia > Zonotrichia albicollis. The sequence goes on from NC_133825.1 coordinate 48,762,459, forward strand.
GGGCTCCTGAGGAGCAGGAACAGCTGATCCAGCTTGGATGTGAGGCTGGGCTGCCCATGAGCTCCAAGCAGCTCATGGGGGACACAATTCCCATTAAATTGATATGCTGGGAGCACCTGGATTAGGTCCCTGTTACTGGGGGAGTGTGAATTTACAGTTCTAGTGTCCATAATACAGTGTTGGGTTTGTTTCCTCTGTCCCACCTTCCTGGGCTGGGAAAGCAGGAGAGGGATGACCTGGGAATTGGGAATGAATTGCCTTCCTGAAAGTCTGAACCTAACCTATAAACTTTCATATGTCATCTTATAAACCATCCACTGGAATATTTCATCCTATAAACCACTCATTGGCATATTTCATCTTATAAACCACCCATTGGCATCCTTTCCTAATTAGAAACTTTAAAAAAGCATGTCTTCCTAATACTTGTAATATTTTCCCAATATTTCTCTGTTTTTTGGTTTTTTTCCACAGAAAATCTTGGAGATCTGTGTTTTAATCTAAATACGCTTAAAATGGAATTTTCCACAAGATTTTCTGCTCTTTACCCTGAATTAATAACCAGGAACATGGGAGTTGTGTGTGGGAGAAGGGTAACAGGACTTATTTCCAGATTTTGGATTTAGCATGTCCAGGCAGAAGTTCCTATTGACATAACATTTTTTTACTGATAAAAATCAAAGTTTCCTGGCTGCATTTACAAATAATAGCACAGATCCTCATTATCTTCATATCTCTGTCAGCCAAGTCAGCGTTAATTGGCTAAAATATTAAAGATGGGTTGTCATCACCTGTGACCACCTCATTTATAGCCCTGGATGACAGGAAAATGAGAATATTGACAGGGCTGACAGTGAATTTGGGAAGGAAGGATGCTTAAGAGGAAAGAGCAAGACTCCAACTTTGGTCACTTTAAATTAGAATTTGCAGGAAGAGGTGTCAACAGAGAAAGGCAAGGCTGAATGAAAGGAGACAAATTGGGGAGCAGGGAGGAGGATCTGAGAGTCTTTCCTGTAAAAATAGACATTAAATATCTGTGTGAATATCTCTGTTCCACCCTCACTGTCAGGAGAAGCAGGAGACCTTTCATGGAATATTCTGGAGAAGAAGGTGAAGAGGAAAATAAAACTGAAGGGGAAAATCCTGCACTTGTACCATGTGGGAATGAATGGGAGCTCCCAGCTTCTGCCCTGGGTGGATAATTCAACCTCAGCCAGCCCAGTTATTGCATGGCTCTCACAGATACCAAAAATATCAATATATCACAGATACCAATATTGCATGGGGAGGGCCTTTGGACTACTCAGCACCTACAGAATTTTGTTTATTTATTTGCTTGTTTGTATTTTGTTTTTTTTTTAAAGGCAAACTCTCTTTGGAGAGTATTTGGAGTACTCAGCAGCTTCTGAGACACTCTGTTACAGAATTTTGTTTATTATTTTATTTTATTTTAATTTATTTTATTTTGGCAAACTCTCTTTCAGAGCAGAGGTGTGATATCTGTGTTATATCAAAAATGGGCTCAGGACAAACCCTTCAGTGTCCTGCCCAAAGTGAATCCGTGTGGCCCATCCCAGGAAAAAGGTGAGGGGTGAGGAGTTGTTGCTGCAGCTGCGCAGGTGGGGAAATGGGATGGAGAAAATGGGGAAGGGGAAATGGGATGGAGAAGGGGAGAAGCTCAAGGTGACATCCAGGACTGGGAGCAGAGCTGGAAGCAGAACCAGGCTCTTTCCCCCAGTCCATATATTAATAACATTAATATATGAATATATTAATGGCATCAATGACCGCCTCACCTCCTGCAGCATTACCTCAGTGAGGATCTCATTGCTAAAATCCTCGTGTGATCAATCAGGGCTGCTGCAAACAGCACTGGGCAAAGGCTCCTGCTCTGCAATCATTGCTGCTTCTCCCTCAAATGAAAGAGGATGAGCAAAGGCACTGATGGCATCATCATCCTCAGGAAGAGCTGAGGTGGGGTTGAGCTGTGTTTTCTGCTCTCTCACCTTTCAACTGTCCTGGAAAGGCAGAGAGCAGTGATGTATTTCTGATTGCTGCCTTTCAGCTTGGCAAAACAACTCCTAAAGCCAGTTTGGAGCTGTTCCAGGACCATTGCTTGTGGTGGAGGTGCTGCCAGCGCCACTGAGCAGCAGCAGATATGAAAATGAATCATTCCAGAGCATCTGTTCTGCACTGCTCCCAGGCTGGGAGGAGGAAAAGCAAACGAGGCAGCGGAGTTGGTGCTGAGTTATTGGTGAGTGGTTGAATTCACAATTCTCCTTCCTTTTTGCATTGTCCTGTTTTTGGCTCCCTGACTCAGTCTGGCACTGAGTGAGAGCTCTCCAGTTACAGCCCAGGAATGTTAGAGGAGAGCTCCTCGTGCATTATCACATTATCCTTGCTATCAGCTCGAGGAAATGGACACTTGATTCATCTTCTCCCATCTATTGATTCAATCCTGCTTTTAATTCAGCACTGGAGCAGGCTATTAGCCTCCATTCACATTGCCTGAGATAATGCACCCTGATAACTGCTCTCCTGATCCATTATGGAGCAGGGGTGGAACAGTTTGGTTTCTGTGTGTGAGGAGCTATCGACTCACCCTGCTGCACTCCCAGCACTGCTGTCCCCACTCCCGGATGCCTCAATGGCTCTCACAGCTGGGCACTGATGGGAGCTGCTCTGAGGAGCACACACAGGGCCTTGGGCAATGCCTTTTGCCCTGGAAACACACCAGCCCTCTGCCTGGAGCTTCCATGGAGGGTATGAAGGCTTGAGGAGAACAAACTCCATCTCTGCCATCACCATCCACCATCCTTTCCCAATTCCCAGGCTGCAAACCCCAGGCAGGTTTGTGCCGCCTGGGTCCCTCCCTCCACCAGGGACCCTCCAGCTGCTCCTTCAGCCACATCCCAGCTGCAGCCAGCTCTCTGTGTGCACAGACCATCCCCACTGATCTGAGCACTGGCAACTGCTCTTTTTAATTTTTTTATTTATATATATATAATATTTTTTCATATTTTCATATTTATTTTGTTTATTTGTCAGTGTCAGCCTGCCTTGTCTTACCCACAGACAGCCGCTGCCAAAGCAGGGATTCTGCATGCTCCCAAAGTAATGGAATCACAGAATGGTTTGGGTTGGAAGGAACCTTAAATCCCACCCAGTGCCATGGGCAGGGACACCTCCCACTGTCCCAACCCCAATGTCCAGCCTGGCCTTGGGCACTGCCAGGGATCCAGGGGCAGCCAAAGCTGCTCTGGGAGAAATTGAAATCCTGGGCAGGTGCTCAAGAACCCTTTTCTTTCATTCACAAATCTATTAATTCTCAGTTTCGGATGATCTTCTGAACAATGTGTAAAGTAGAAAATGAGATACAGAGTAGAATTTGTTTTAAATCTCACCCCAGACCTGCCTTTCCCTCTAACAGAGTTGCAGGGATCCATTTCCTGTCTATATCTGTTTCCATTTCTCATCCAGACTAAAATATATCAAATATTAATTATGTTGTCACCAAAAAAAAGTTTTATTTTGTGCTAGAATAGACTTTAAAAAAATGAATAAAATGCCTTAAAAAGTGTGAGTTCTAATTGTTGCTGCCCTGGAAAAGGTGCAGCTGAATTAAATTAATCCATGGGAGACTTGTTTTGTTGTGCAGTAACTACCACTGCTCCTTGAAAGGCCGTGCTTTTTTTTTTCCCAGCTCCTTATCTGAAAAGGTTTGCCATGTCTTCATGCCAGCACTTGTCATGCTTTAGAAAAATCACAAGCAGCAAAAAGTCAGAATTGTCAGTTCAGAAGACACTGCTTGTTCTGCTGGGTAAAAGCCGCGGAAGCAACGTCGGCAAACGATCTTTAGGAGGAGGAAAAAAATAAAACCCCCGATGGAAGCAGCAGTGGAATGAAGATAAAAAGGGTTGCAGGCTTTATTCTCGCTGAAGGTTGGCAGTGGGAAAGCTGTTGGGGTAGAAGAAGAATATCTGATAGGTCATCTGTTGTGTAATGAAGAATAGAAGACAAGCGAGGAGAAGCAAGGTGATTCCAAACCTCCGAGGGATGGAAGATCTTGGGAGAGAAACATGAAAGCAATACCTTTATAAACTGACCAAATTTAATTTACTACCAACGAGCCTTGTAAGGCTGCAGGCTGACAAAATCCATTTGTAATGCTCTGGGTAAGGCTGGAGTCAGGCATTTTTCTCCTGTGGAATCATTTTATTATGTATTCCTTTCTTTTTTGGTGCAGGTTTTCTGATTAAAAATTGCCACGAGGATGTCAAATATTTCCTTGTCCTCCTGATATCTGGGCTTAGTTACCCCATAACTGATCCCACATATCCATCTTCAATAGGCACAAATAAAGGGGGAACAAAAGCAGGTAAATATGTTGCCATTTAAAATGTACAATTTCCTGCAAAATGTCCATGTGGTTCTGCTCTGGATGTTCCTTGAGAGACACTGGAGCTCTCAGGGTGTTTTGCTGCAATATTTTCAATGCATCTTATCAAAGGCATTCCTGATTTCAAGTGGGAAGTCAGGAATTGCTTTGCGTGAGGTCGTGAATGCTTTTCCTTTCATTTGTGACACAGGGAGAGAAGTGAAATCTGGATCCTTTTGCTGAGAACGGGATGGGGATGGGATGGGATGGGATGGGATGGGAGCAGTTTTTCACTGGGTAATGGGAATGGTCTCCTTGGCTGTGTGGAGAGAGAAAAATGGCTTTTAAACTTAATTTCTAATTCAGTGGTGGGCGCAGTGACTAAATCCTGTCAGTGTTTCTGAGGTCTGGTAGGAATTTAACAGGCTGGGAGAACCAGGCTGCTCATCCTGGGCAGGAGCAGCTCCAGGGAGAGCTCAGAGCCCTTCCAGGGCCTGAAGGGGCTCCAGGAGAGCTGCAGAGGGACTGGGGACAGGGATGGAGGGACAGGACACAGGGAATGGCTGTAAGCTGGAAGATTTGGAGAACTGTGTCTCATTTTAACCCTGACTTGAGGGGTCAGATCTGCAGGAGGAGGAGTTCCTCCTCCTCAATCATGGAAAATTGGCTGGAAAGGGTTAATTTTAGGGTTAAATGGGGTTATTTTAGAAAACGATTGAGCTGGAGTGGGGAGCACCTTTAGCACCACAGGTGAGCACATTTCAGAGATGCATCTCTATGATGTCACATAGAAAAATGTCAGGGTTATGATGTCATAGAATGCCCAAAAGTAAAATGAGTCAAAACAGCATTTTATTGCATTGTGACCCTGTTTTATAATTGGAATTCTTTCTCAGTAGAGTTTCTCAACTCATTATAAGAAGCTCTGTGCGTGGACATGCTCGTTTTATTTCATCTTGTTTTACAAATCTAATAGAGAAAAACCCAGCTAAATTAGGCTAAACCACTTGATTCTGCTCTGCCCTTTTAAATGCTGTAAAGTAAGAAGATTATGTTACCCCCTTCCCCATAAATCAGGATTAAACTGGTGTTTTCAGGGTTTTGTGCCAACAAAATCCCCAATTTGCTGAGCTCAAATTCTCTAATCTGAAGCCAGAGGCCAGAAGAGGGGATGCACTTTGGAAACTGCAATGACCACGCTGTGTATTTGGAAAAATTAGGGTTTTTTCCTTAAACTGTCAGTGCTCCATTCCTCCTGCCATGGGAAGAGTGAGTTTCTTATCTCCAGAACCACTTTGCTTTCTCAGTGTTTCCTTGCTTCTCACCCACTTGTATTAGAATTGGAAAATTTCACCTGCAGCACAACATGCATCTATTAAAATCCGTGCCAGCCTCCTCATCTCATTTTTAAGTGAATGTGAGTTTTCCTTCGTAAAATTCCAGTGGGCAATGAATTAAAAATGACAACTCTATATACAGCGAAAACAAGAAAATAAAATATACAAAACATTGCTAATGATCAGTTCTTGAAAAATTTACCAGACACATTCTACCCAGGGAGCTAAACTCATTAGCAGAAACTGATAGGAAAGCTGAGGAACTCCAGGATGAGGCTCAGGCACAACATATTCAAATGAAATCTCTTTCTCAGAATAGTTTTGTTTCTTTCTCCGAGATATTTAGCAGCAGCATGTATTGGTTTTTTAAAAAAAAAAACAAAACAGAGGTGTCTCGAGGTTATGGCATCTTGTTAATCATGTTTGCCTGCCTGGGAGCTGTTCCCCCCTTGGGGAAGGAGGAGACCTAATGATGGGCCAGGAATGTTCCCAGCGTTATCAGGAGGGTCCTGCTCAGCCCCAGCCCCAGAGCAATCCTGGATGTTGCCTCCTCTCATCCAAAGGTGAGTTACAGACCTGGGCACGCTCCAAAGCCACCCAGAGCATCCCTGCACTGCCAGCACTCTATAAATTGTAATAATTAATGATATCTGGGCGACCTCACTCGATGACATTGCAGACAGCCTCAGCCATCAACTCCTGCTCGTGGCACTTGAATGCTGCCACCTTCCAGGAGCAGACAATTGTTTCACACCTCATTTGCAAACTAAAGGAGATAGGGAATGAATTAAACTTCCTGCAAACACTCAGGAGGTTTACAAAGAGTCCTATCTCTAAGTCTACTGTACTATTTGCATAAAAGAATTCAGTATCAATGTAATTATTAATGATAATTCTCAAGCAGTTGTGCTGCTTCAGGATTTTTCAGATTAAGAATGTAATGAATTAGTAATAAAATCCGAACACAAATTTATTCCTAAATACAATTTCCTTCCTGGCTGTGAATCTCCTTGTATTTATTATAAAAGATGAACTTGTTGAAGCAGCTTTCCTCTGGCGGCGTGGTTTAAAGGCACATGTCTTCAACAAGCTCAAATTCCTGTCAGCAAACCGCTTTAGGAGAAGCTTTCCTGTTCTTTGGGTGTCATAGGAAGGAGACCAGGACACCAGATGGTTCAATACAGGCCCAGTCCAGTCCGGTCCAGTTTATTGAAGACAGTATCAAACACTTATACAGCAAATAATAAGCTTATGAATATTCTGTAAGCCAAGCAATCTATTGGTTAAACTATACCATGAACTCTTCCTCATTCCTTAGGGGTTACATCTCTCTTTTCTCATGTCTCTTTCACTGTTTGTTATCCTACTACAGCTAGGCCCAAGGACACGCTATCAACACAGGTGCAGCACTTGGAATTAGCCACGGTTTTGTACTTTTCCAGTCTCTCTAGTCAGCTAAATTCCCAACATTTGGGCAACAAGAGGATGTGGCTGATGTGTTGTTAATGAGGAATATCTTCCAAGCATCCACCAATGCTGAGGAGGGCGAGCCCTTGGAGAACCTGAGCTGCTCCTCTCCCTGTGAAACCCTCAGGGCCCTGCCTAAGTGACAAAGCCAGGCCTGGCTGCTCTGGGTTCTGGTCTGGACACTAAAGATCTTCAGTGGGTTGCTGGAGTTCTGGATGCTGAGAGTTTTAAACTTTCTGTGCTGGCAGGCACAGACCCACAGGAGAGCACTGCATTGACCTGGGGCTGTGGAGAGGCTTCCAAAATGGAATGATGGAACTGGGATTGTGGGTGTGGAGTTTGGATAGAAGTGTGTGATACCACAGGGTGGAAAACTTGGAGTTTGGGGTTTTGAAATATAGTAATATATATGAAGAAAGATGGAGGTTTTAGGGCAGAGACTGGTTGTTCTTCTTCACCTTCTTCTTAATTCTCCATGGTTTGGGTGGTATTGTGTAATTGGACAGAAAAGTCCACATTGTGGACTCTGAGTGTTTAGTTATTGGGTTAAAAGTGAAAATAATTTAGGTGTCATTTCTTAATTGGATAGTTTAGCCTTAAAAGACCTTGTAACAAGAGACTGTTGGCCATTTTGTGCCTTGTTAGTGAAATACTGCAGAATGCACTGTGGCGAGGCTGTAACATTGATAAGAAATAATCAACACCTGAGTCTGAATGTGAACTGTCCTCTCAAGTGCCTTCAATCCCAACCTCCACAGAGGAGAAAAAAGGAAGCCAAAAATCAGCAGTGGATGATCTTGTGAGTGTCCTTTGTATGGCTTAATCAATTTTTTTTTGGAATTGGTTAAACATCTACTGGTACCCTAACTAGACAGGTGGAAAATGGCTTTTCTGGGGTTGTGTTGGACTTGATATATTAGCTAAAGTCACCTAAATATTGGTCTTAAGTTGGCTGACTGGTAAATTTGTATTATTAAAAGTAAGTAAAGTGAAAAAGTAGAAGCACAACATTTGGTTGAGCTCTATATTTTTCTTAAACTATTATCTAACAAAAAATTCTACAACACTACTGATTCTTACACTTACAAAGAAATTTAAAATTCACAGTTTTCTGTGGGTGAGACACAAGGTGTTAGGTGTAAGTTGGAATGTCTGTGTGATTCACATTTGTGTGTTTGCTTCTTTGGTTGTGGAGTGATTGGTATTTTCTTGTGGTCGATAGGGTTTCCTGTTCTTTGTTACAACAGCGTGGCTGTGCCCGTGCTCCTGAGGTAAATCCAGGTAAATCCATTTTGGCCTGCCTTGACTCTCCCAGTCATTAACACACCTTTTTCTGCTCCCTTTGTGTGGCAATAGATCTGTGACACCCCAAATTCCTTTCCTTCTTCCTTTTTTCCTTTTTCCTTTTTCCTTTTCCTTTTCCTTTTCCTTTTCCTTTTCCTTTTTCCCTTTTCCTTTTCCTTTCCCTTTCCCTTTCCCTTTCCCTTTCCCTTTCCCTTTCCCTTTCCCTTTCCCTTTCCCCTTTCCCCTTTCAATATCCCAATTTTTTACTTCAGGTTTGAGGCTGTAAAGGGTTACCTGCAGAAAACACTCCTAGAGCAGCTTTATCTCACACCAGTGGCTGATTTTGCTCTAGCAATACTTAAAAAATTGGAATTCTTTTGAAGTGTTGCTTTTAAAAACAACAACAAAAGAATCCTGCTTTCCTCCACAGTTTGGGATCCCCACTGGCAGCAGCCCCAGGTCATTTGGGGTCTGCACCCATCATGAACCTCAATATAAAACCCCAAGGGAGGTATCCTAGCTGGATGGAGCAGCCACCCCAAAACCTGGAAAAATTCAGAGTTCAGGCAGAAAACGGGTCAGTATTTCAGATCTGGAGAAAGAATTGTATTGTTTGTTGTAGGAAAAAGGAAGTGTTATAAATTCCTGGAATTTTGCTTCATTAACATGTAGAAAATGGTAAGGTCATCTTGAATTTGCTTTGTGAAGTACTAAAAGTGGGAAAAAATGGAAAAATGTTGTGGTGTTTGGTTAATTAGGTAAAAATTATCAAGAGGTATTATTGCATAACCCTTTGGTGACAGGATTTGGGTTTCCAGGAAGGGAGGCAGATCCATCTCAGGATAAAACAAAGAGAAGTGGCCTCAGGTTCCTCCAGGAGAGGTTTGGCTTGGGAAAAATGAGGAGAAATTCCAGCTCCATGGAAAGGCTTGTCCAACCTTGGCACAGCTGCCCAATCTGTCCAGCCCTTGGTTCTGGGACAGTTGCTCCTGACTTGGGGTCATTTGTTAATATTTCAATTGAGCTCTGGAGGGAGAAGTGAAAGAGGAAATTATTCTTTATAAATTCATATTTTTGTTCTGTTTTCTCAGCTAGTGAGCCTTTAAACGTCCCCCTGTGAAAGTTCAGTATTTGAAAGTACTGCAAAGTTCAGTATTTGAAAAAAAACTTTTCTTTTAACATTAAAGTTTTTACATGAGGGAAAGACTTCCAGGCCACCCCAGCTGCCTTTTTGAGGTGTTTAGGTTCAGCTCTGCTCCCAGGAGTTTCCATGGTCATCTGCAGCCACTGAAACCAGGGATTCCTCAGCAGGATTGGGGGATTTGGGGTGATTTAGGAACATTCCCCTGCTTTTCCCTGGTTTCTGTCTGGAATCTCCTGGGCTCAGGCACTGTGGAATGGAGTCATTTGTGACCCTACAATGTGAACTCACTGAGTTCTGCAGGAGCAGTGAGATGTTGGGCCTATCCTGAAGGAACAGTGCCTCAACTCATCCCAAAAAATGTCCAACATCTGTGCAAGCACTTCCAAATGTGATGTGACCTATGGCAGCTGCCCCTCCCACTTATAATTATTCATTTATTTATTCATGCCAACCCAGACTAAAATTTAATCTCTCCTGGACCTGAAATTTCCCAATTTTCAGCCTGTGTGGAGCATCCTTGTTTCTGTCAGTGTGAAACTTGTCTGTGTTGCTTCACCTTTGGTTCTCAGCAGTTGCTCCACTCACAAAATCACTCCATTATCCCACAGCTTCCTGTTTGCTGTAATGAAGACAACTGGATATTTGATAGTCTATTAAATGGTCTATTAAATAATGTGGTTGCTGGAGGGACCCCGGTGATTCTGTGTGGAGTGGCAGAGTAATAACTCTGTGATTCAGATGCTGCCTGGATTTCCTTTCCATTCCAGCTGTTGGAAATGTTTTCCTGAGAGTTTGCATAAATCTTCCTCCTTCTCAGCTGGCCTGCAGCCAGCACGGATCCACTTGTTCTGCTGGAACCTGGGATATTCAGCAGATGGGGAAGCTCCCAACTGCTGGAATTGTCAGCCCAAGATGCACAAGACAGGATGGCCTGAAGGTAAAAACCATAGGTTTAATTATAGGATAAAATCTGAATAATTATAAAATATAAAATCTGGATATAGATAAAATTATTCCTCAATCTGGATTAATTCAGTGAACAAGGGTGTGTATTTACCTTTGTGATGGGACAGCAGAACTCCTCTAATCTTGGTCTGGGTTTATTTTTGGGCAGCTCTTTGTATTTTAGTTCCAACCCAAACTGGATCTCCATATATGAATATCTTGAAAGCCTCCTGACCACCCCAGTGTTTAAGGTTCTGTCTCCAAACACAGCACTGATAAGGTTTGATAAGGCTCTCGTTGATCTGTGGGTCTGGTGTTGGAGCAGAGCCTGAGAGTGTTTCTTGTCTCAAGCTCCAATACTTGAAGATCACAACTTAATTTCCCTTGAGGATCCTGGCCCCACAGCACAGGGATGGTCCCGCTGAGATTCCAGTTTAGGAATTGCTCTGAATTGGGGATGAATTCCCTCCCTGGCCATTGGCAGTGGTGCAGGCTGCTGGACATGGCTGTAGTGATGTGTGTGCTGCTAAAATGATGTCAAACTTTTCCCTTTTTCCCTCTGTTCTTCAGTTTTTGTCCTCTACCTCTGCAATATTTCATTTGCATTTCAATTTGTGCATTATTACCCCAAATCCTCACCATGGTGCAGCACCAGAGGAAGCCTGTGCAGTGAAATATTGGGCTTTTTCTCCAGCCAGTGCCCATTCTTCACTGGCAGATGGACTTTTACTCAACAGGGCTGAAAATGAACAGCACCAAACCCCAACACTCCTTCCCTTTCCTGTTCATCCAAGCACAAACAATTAAAAGTGCTTTAAAACCATTCCAAATGCAATGACAGCAGCACAAAGGCACCTTTTTGTCCAGTGTTTCTGCTGGGGAAGGGTTTTATGGTGTGACTGTGGTTTCTATCCCCAACATTCACCAGTGATTGTGTTCCTGCCCTTTGGGCTGAGCAGGGAGAACTTTGCTGCTCTGGATTCACTTCAAGCTCCATTGGGTTCTGTTCTGCTCTTCCTGGGCTCAGGGATGCTCAGGAGCCCCCACATTCTCAGGTAAGGATTTATTTCATCCCAGTGTTGGCTTTATGCCCTTTTGAGGGCTGGAACAACACAACCTTTAAGGTCCCTTCCAACTCCATTCTCTGATTCCGACTCCATTCCAAATCCATTCTCTGATTCTTTCATGGTTTTATGGAAGGAGAACAACAGGAGTTTCTTTCCTGTGGTCGGATGGGTTGATAGCACTGTTCCCTTTGCCATCCTGCATATTTTTATATTCTTATATTTTCATTCTATGTGCTTCTATAACTCTTAGATTCAATAGATAAATTGATTCCAGGACAGACATGTCATTTCTTTTCCAAAAAACTTGTCAATGTTTTTACCCCTGGGCCTCATTTCTGTGGTTTTCCTTATCTGGGGACTCTGGGGCAGGAGCTGAGACCCTTTGGATAATCACCTTCCACCCTCCACATCACTTTATAATCCTGATTCCTTCCTTCATCATAATTTTCCTTGTAATCTGAAAATCAGGGTAAAATTTCTCAGTTGCTTTCTTTCCCTTTCACTTGCCCCAAGGAATTATTGGAGATTTCTCTGAGGCCTCTGTGCATCAAGACTTTGTATTTGTGCTTTGTGTTGCTGTGTCAACACCTAATTTATTTTATTGTTTTTGTGGTGACATCTCAGTATTTTCCATTTATTCTGCAGGATCCATTTCTTTAGTACTTTCAGAACTTCCTGGTGAATTTAGAACCCAAACTGCTGCAAACTCCAGAGATCAGAGACCTCCAAAAGTGTCGCAGTTCTAGGAGTCCTGGTTGAGCCTTAAATTGCTCAGAATTGTGTCTTGAGAGCACAGAGGCTCAGAAATGAAAATTTTGGAGTGGTCTTTTCAGAGTTTGAGGCCAGCACTTATTTTTGGTGCTGGTTTTGTATAAACTCAACATTTCCCACTCCTCCTCACTGGTGGGGCTCACACTGAGCTTTGGCTGAAGCAGTAGCATCACCCTTCTGAGGAATTCCCCAGTTCAGATTTTGGGTTTATACTTGCAAAAAAAAAAGTGTAGTCAGAGAATGAGGTCTGTGCTAAAGACTGGAAATTATTTTATTGTGTTGTTGTTACCTGATGGAACTTAATTCTTTAAAAACCTTGTCCTTATGGATATCTGTCACCTGCAATTTGTTTGCAGGGTTATTCCAGTGGGAAATCCCATTTCCCTGTGTCACCAACCATGCCTGGGTTTGAGCTGCAGGCTCTGGCTCCTTCCCAGGCTCACTGGATAGCAGGGAAGGAATTATTGGCCATGATTGGATGCAGCTGCTGCAGCTCTTGGAAAGGCTGAAAAACTCCTCTGAAAGACTCTTCAAGATGGTTCTGATAAATTCGAAGTTGGAGAGTTTTTATTTGCTTTCCATTAAAAAGCCATAAAAGAGACAACTGCTCATATGTTGCAGGAGGAATTCCTTTACCCTGTTGAGAGATGGCAGATGGAAAAACAGGAATTTTATGTTGCAGTGATGGCTGGCATGTTGTACATGTTAATGTCCTGCTTCCCATCTTCAACAAATCTCTAAATTTGGGGATGAGACGATGGAAAGATCAGAACCTGTTTGCTGATGGCTGTTTGGGGCTGCTTTCTGCTCTCTGTGTGTGTGACCACAACTCCCTGACTCATCCCTGCTCCTGTGCCCTCACAGTTTGGAGACCCAGGGAAGGTTTGAATCAAAATTTTGCTCTTTTGTGTCACTCTGTGGTCACTGCTGGTGCTGTCAGGGGTTCCTGTGGCCTCAGGGTGGGCTTTGGGCTCTGTTGCCCACCCTGTGCCCCAGCAGGAGCAGCTGCAGGAGAGTTTTGTCCCCTGGTTGCTCTCCAGGCCAAAGCAGTGGACAGGCTGAACAGAACAGCTGCTCTTGCTGCTTTTGCTGACATTCCAAATCTGCCTTTTCTGATGGAAAAGATATTTTTTGTGGCAGCCCAAGAGATGAGATCCTGATTTCCCGCAACATCTCCGATGGATATGAAGGCAATATTTTTGCTTTCTCTGATTTATGGGTGTGCCTTGCCAATGCCAGCAGACGAGATGGATTTTCACTTGAGATTGTGGATATTCCTTACAGATGTACATTTATTTCTCTCTCCTCTGCTCCTCCAGAAGATTTGCACATCCTGGCAGACACCACCAGCTTTGTTTTGGGTTGGGAAGAGCACAGGAAGGGTTTGTGGTACTGTTTGCATGAGCCACAAGACCTGGGGCAGCTTTCCTTGGGCTTGCCACTTCCTTAGGGTTTGCTTCTCTTCTCCAGTCCATGGAATGGAAATTTTATTCCTTTCCAAGTTGCACTGATGATGTTTAGTAGAGCTCTGAATGTTTTGTCACCTCATTTTCAGGTGGTTGGCACCAAACCTGATGGACTCCCCTCAGTTTGTCTTCATTTATTTCTTTGTTCCAGCCTTTCATGCCAGGGGGTTTTTGGCTGTTCCCAAAGTCAGTTGCCAGGGGACAGCTCTCCCCATCCCCATCGTGCTCCTGCACCTCTTCCACATCTGGGAATTTCAGAAGCAGTGAAACACGGTGGATTTATGTCCCACAGCTGCTTTTTATGGGATGCTGGTTCTCCCCTTCCTGTACACTCCACAGGATTCGTCCTTTCAGGGGATCAGGGTAAACCCCAGGTGTGGGGTGGTGCTGGGACACCCATGGACACCTGGTGCTCATTTGGTGTGTGTGGGGGAGCAGAGGGGGCTGGGGAAGCTCCAGGGATTGGTTTTGGGGTGTGCCCAGGTGAGGCACTAACCTGGGAGTGAGGGATTGGCTCCTTTTGGTGAAGGCTCAGCAGGACCTGGGGATCCTGAGGGCTGGAGCAGCTCCTGGGTGAAGAAAGGCCGGGATGGTCAGTGTGGAGAGGAGAAGGATCCAGGGAGAGCTCAGAGCCCCTTGCAGGGCCTGAAGGGGCTCCAGGAGAGCTGCAGAGGGACTGGGGACAAGGCCTGGAGGGACAGGACACAGGGAATGGATTTATATTGGAAGAGGGTTGATTTGGATTGGATACTGGGAAGGGATTCTTGGTTGAGGCCCTGGCACAGGTGCCCAGAGCAGCTGTGGCTGCCCCTGGATCCCTGGCAGTGCCCAAGGCCAGGCTGGACACTGGGGCTGGGAGCACTTGGGACAGTGGGAGGTGTCCCTGCCATGGCTGGGGTGGTGTGGGAATCCTTTAAATTTCCCTTCCAATCCAAACCATTTTCATTTTAGGATTCTAGGCCTTGCTGCAGCCCCAGGCCATGATGACCAGGCGGGCAGACAGGTGAGCTGAGCTCAGTCCCGTCCTTGCTGCAGGGAAAGTCGCTGTTCCCAGGCTGTGGGGGGAAATTTTGGGAGCTGCTGCTCCTCACTCCCTGCTCCTGCAGCTCTCTGGGAATGTGCAGCTTTCCCAGCCATCCACCCGGTGGCAGCACAGCGATGGATGTCGCACTCCCGGCTTTCCTTCCCAGCCCGAGCTCCCGCTGAAGTGGCAGCTTTTCCATAATCCAAAAAACAAAAACAAAACCAAACAAAAAAAACCAAACAAAAACCAACCCCAACCCCCCCCCCCCCCAAAAAAAAACCAACCAACCAAACAAACCAAAAAAAAACCCAAACAAAACAAACCCCAACCCCCCCCAAAAAACCAAAAAATCCAAAAAATCCAAAAAAAACAAAACCAAAACCCACCAAAAGAAAAAAAAACAACCCCACAAAAACTCAGCAAAAAAACCTAACAACCAAAAAAAAAAAAATCCCCAAGACCTCCAAATCCCCCAAAACAAAAGTTCCCCCAAAAACAAAAAAAATCCCCACTAAAATCCCCAAAACCAACCAACTAAACAACAAATAAACAAAAAAACCCCAAAAGCCAAAGAAAAAAACCCCACACCAACCTAACCAAAAAAACCCCAAATTCTTTAAATTTAAAAAAAAAATTAAAAAATCAGCTTTTTTTTTTTTTTACCTCTTATCATGTTATCCAACATTTTTGTTTAAATATATATAAGATATATAAGGTACAGATATATATATTTATATATATATATAATAGATATATACATATAAAGATATATATATATATATTTACTGAATAATTCCCATAGTTTTGACTTCTGGAAAAATGCTGCAGCGCATATAAAACAGACCTCAGAAATTCCCAGCATGTGGCTAAAAATCCCCATTTTCTGAGTGGATGGAGCTGGGCTTTCCAGTTCAGCCTCGTGCAATTGCAAGTGCATTAAGTCATGAAGGAGGGTAATACAATGTACCATCATTTTCAAGTAATTTAATCA